>NC_049170.1:147180761-147413261 GCF_009769625.2 Cygnus olor | reverse complement strand
GTATACTTATAATTCTGTGGACAAGGATGTATATGTTCAGTTCAAAGATCAACGAATGTCCATGAAGTCCAATCACCATTGGGTTAAGAAGTCACCCAGCTCAGCAGAATATAGAATTTGTATATATATATATATATATTTAAAAGATTTGTTTCATAAATTTATCAACAAACAAATCCTAACATTTGAAAAAGAGTAAGGAGTCAGTTAAATACAATTTTTTATTAGTAATAGTGTCAAATGCAACTTATGTGGCAAGTATGTAGTTTGCAAAACATTTGATGATTTGAAAGTGCTAATGAGCTTAATGCACATTCAAGTACATTGCTTCAATTTGAAGTGTACTTCCTCTACTGGAGCGCTTGGATGTATCATTGCTAATGCTAACACTGCGAATTTCCCACCTCAACCCACTAAATATTATTCTCCTTCTAGGATTAAAGGTGTCCAGAAATTCTCCAAAGTGACAAACAATGAGACCGAGACACCTTTCCTTTACACATAAGAAAACAAACAAACAAAAAAGAGATCAACACTTTATACTTCAGTACCTACATCTGTGCTTAGGCATTTAAACAAATCGCCTGATTTTCAAAGGGCAGATTGTTTTACTTTGTAAAAGTAGCACACGCTTTTGCACTTGCATGGTCTTGTATTTTTCTTTTAGAATACTCATTGTGCTCTATCAGGCCTGAACATCCACACCACAGTATCCTCTACCGAAAATGAACTTATTTGTTTCACAGAGATGCATTCACAGTTCCTTTGTGTCTGACTGCAATAAAGCCAGCATCTAGTCACCTTTCCCTGACTGGAGGATGTTTACCCACGTAAATAAGTCATGCAAACTGCCTGTGACATCCTGACCCCACAGTGTGTGTGGTTCTTTCATCTCCTGAAGTGTTTTGATCCAGTGGTGGACTGTGAGGAAATCTGCACGGCCGCTTAGATGGGAAACCGCTCTGACGGATGCAGCCGTGGCTGGAGAGACGACCTAAGGGCCTTTACCTCGTCTTCATCAAGCAAAGCGAAGTCCTCAGTGAAAATATGCTGGTATCTATTGCTCACTTCTCAGCATAATAACCAGTGCTATTATTGTTAAATGAAAGAGAACCCCCCTCCCCTAAAAGCAAAATCATTTATTTTGACACAGAAAGTTTTGTCTCCTCGTGTCATGCTGCTTCTTGGTTGTCACTGTTTCTCTCACAGAAATGTCCAGTAAGAGATCTTTTCTTCTCAGGACTCTATTTCTTCCATCACTTCCATGACAATTGTTCGCGGGCCGGTCAGGATGAGATTGCTCACTGTCCTGTAATCCACGTGAAGAACGTTGAGGCCATTCACAGAAACGACGAACTGGCAAACCTGTGGAGAAAGACAAGCAGCAAAAGTTATGCATTAGACTTTTTGTGTCAGGTTACCTACAAAGACATCAACTCCTGGGCATGCAAAACCTCCAGTACTCTTTGTGCTCTCTCATTCAGTGCTCTTAAGAAAGATACAGTCCTTAGAATTAACTTGGCAAGATAATTTTCCTTTTTTAAAAAATTTTTAAATATCACTACAGCTTTGAAACCTGTGGAATTTTGAAGTTCTACATCAATATTTTTTCTTACAACACCATGATATCAATGGTGCTTTTCAAACAATATGGGACAAGACAGCTCTGGCCATTGCAAACAGGTTGTTATTCCATCTGATATGATTTAGACAGCTCTTGATAGTCACAGTAAAAATGTGCATCATGTTTCCAGGCTCAGGGCAGAGCCTGGATGATGATCTCACTAGATTCAGTGCCAGAACCTCCACCAGTGCACAATGAACCCAAAGGATCCAAATTCTAGGAAATAATACCATGGAAAATAAAATGCCACTGTCATTTTCAGGAGATATTCCAACATAAACTTAGCTCTTTGTACTTCTTCTGTGAATGGTTTTTGGTTTACTTTGGAAAGTATGGATCATTAATTAATTTCAAATATGCTAATATTTTGTTTCTAAATGTCATAAAAATTTCTAATGTTGAAAGTTTTGTATCATCAGAGGTTATTTTCTGTCCAAAAAGTCTTGATAGAAATATTCGGACCAACTCCACCGTGCATTTCAGTGGTGCCCAGTGCCAGGACAAGAGGCAATGGGCACAAACTGGCACACAGGAGGCTCCCTCTGAACACCAGAAGCACTTCTGTGCTGTGTGGGTGACGGAGCCCTGGCACAGGTTGCCCAGAGAGGCTGTGGGGTCTCCTTCTTCGAGACCTTCAAAAGCCACCCGGACGTGGTCCTGTGCACCCTGCTCAGGGTGTCCCTGCTTGAGCAGAGGTGGGACCAGATGGCCTCAAGAAGGCCCTTCCTACCTCAGCCATTCTGTGTTTCTGTGATTCTGCATCTTAAAAAAGTTAGGAAAAGTCAGAGCAAAAAGTCACATCAGCATTGTAAAAACCTGACAAGGAAAAGAAAGATATCAATATTTATTCCTCGAAAACATTAAGCCTTCTCTGGCTGTAATCATAATATAATGGTATTTGTTAAAAATGTCAGAAATGTGTAGTGTCTAGATCTGTTTTTAATGATAAAAATGTGGAGCCTAAAGAAACAATAATATCATCCTGATGTTTCAATGAAAACAATGCATTCCCTAGAAGGTTATCTTTCTCATAACTGATCTTGAGTCTGTATAAAATAAGCTCTGAAGAGCATATCACTATAGAAAGTCTCAAACTTTATATTTTTACCTTTTATCTTTAGGCAGAAACACAGCAGCAGAGGTGGGAAACAGTTTTGCTGTCTTACATTGCTACCCCTAAACCATGTTTTCGCACAAGCCCAACCATTCAACTTTTGTGCATCAGCGACCTTCTGTCTCAAGTAGAACAGGGATTCAGCGTGGTGAAGCCCAACTTGTATTTGTGCAAAATGTACAGAATGCGGCTATCAATGTTCCATTTAAGGAAAATTATAGAGGAAGCAAAGCCCGTCCAAAAATAAAACATTTCATCAGAAATGCTACTGATGTTTTTAATCTCTGCTCCTTCGGGCCTACGCACAGGAACAGCAGCAGCAGCAGCAGCCCCTAAGGGAACAGCAAACTTCTCTTGAACCTTACCCCTTCAAGAATTGCTGCGCAGGGCTTGAGGTCCTGGAAGTCTGCCTTAGTGGTTGGTGGTCTCAACAAGCTCTGAAGTATGGCAATCAGCTCTTGGCCACTTCGTAGCAGTACGGCTCTATCTTTCCTGTGCCTTCATATGCTATTTCAACTGCACGCAGCACCGTACAGCTTTTGCACGCAGACAAAGCTTTCTGAATGTTAAGGCTTTTGATTGAAGAGGTAGCCCATCATCCTCTTCAGCATGCCTCAATTAGCATTTAAGAGATACGTTTAGTTTAAAATGCAAATTTTTGCAGTATCTATAGGTTTCTCAACTCCCAGTGGTATTTCCTAATGCTTTCTAGGGCTTTCCAAGATTGTATCAAGTTTTACTGAATTATAGCTTTGGCTCCAGAAGAATATTTGAGTTGATTTAAAACAGACCTGCAGAAATAGCATTGTCTCTTCTGGCTTAATGCAATTTTTGGAAGTTGAATGGCTGACGTTTGTTTTGCTGCTGCCTGTTCTCAGACTTCTCGAGTTACTGGAATCCCAATGCATGGGACTCGTCTTTGGCCAGGGACAGGCACGCAGGCATGTGATGGATAAATCTGCATGCCGGATCGTGTGAGGGGCTCTCGGGGACCCCGAGGAACGTCCCTGGCAAAGGAACAGACCTTCCAGACTGGCCAGCTACTTGCACCAAGGGTACAACCGTGTAAATGTGGATGGGCACCACAGCAGCGAACAGCAAGCCAGATGCCAAAGGGCGAGCGTCTCATGCAAAAGACCAGAGTTGACACATCTGAATTCCCAAGGTGTTTGTTTCAGTGTATGCGCTTGACAGTAGAATAGCAGCTGTGTGTAGGGGCTGAGAACAGTCTTCTTCATACCATCCTTTGCACTGGATCCAAATGGCATTTTAGTTTCACCATTTTCAACCAGTTTATTTTTCAAAAAACTCCACCCAAGCCAGGTGAGAAAAGTAGAGGGGCAGCCAAGGCATAGAAGAAAGAACAACTGCCCTAACACTACATGAAAAGAGCTGTAAGGAGCAGAAGAGAGATGATAACACAGAGCCAGTCACCCTGGTGGCATAAAAGCTCTCTCCATGACCATCATTTTGCCAGTGCTCCCAAAGGCCGAGCCTGCAAATTCCAGCTCCAGCTCCCTTGGGGATGAAGAAATGTGGAGCCATGTGCTAGGTCCCACAGACCTGGTGAGGGGAGAGAGGTTTTCATGATCCTGAGCCCTGAGCCCTTCGTGGTGAGGGGAGCAGCGTCCTCAACTCAGCCCATTTTGTTCTCCCACCCCAGTTTTCCATCTACTGCAGTATCCAGGATGGGGAAATGAAACACGGTGCTGCTTTGTGCGCTTTGGCTATCACGAATCCTGCCCCAAAGAAGCCAGCACAGCGAGCTACTCTCTTGGTGGTGCTACAAAAGGAGTGCAAGAGAGAGAGTACCCACAAACCAGCCGCTGAGTATGTCAACCCTCTTATTATCTTAGGAATTTTCTTAAAGCAGCTGGTTTACAAAATTTCAATGATTTAATGCTGCATTTATAAAAACACATTTCAAAAAGCTCTAAGTGTTCAGCTCATAACTACAGCTGCTAAGGGCTTTGTAACTATAAACATGCACAATTTCTCTGTAGCTTTCCACACGTCAGTAGCTATAATAGATAATAAACCAAAGTTAAAAGAGTCTCAAAGAGCCTTTTACTGTTCATTTCCTCATAGCTCTCCAAGGAGCCTGACAGGAGATAACCATCCATTTTTATCCCTCAAACTTCAAGAAATGACAAAGCCCAGAAGAAATTCCAACCATTTTGTTGGTCAGGATGTAGTGATATAAAAAACACGTAAACAGTAACAGTTAAATTAAGTAACTCTGAAATGAAAATACTTAATTACTTTTAAAAAATTACATTAATAAACATTTATTGTTAACTATTTCTGTTTCCCACCCTGACAGAAAACAGCCCACAGAAGTATGGATAGGAGGAAAGGTATGTGTGCCTCCATCTTTCTGTGGGTTTTCACTGGCAGAAGATTTAACCAAATCCAGGTGTTCCCAGGAAAAGAAAAACTTCAGCTTAGGGCTTCAATTTGACCAGAAAGGATCTGGAAGCCTTCTGCTTAAAGAAGTCAGCAAAGATGTGTCGTGCCATTCCACATCAAACTGAAGGCGGCGAGAAGAGGAATTATAATTATTGTTACCACAATGTTTAATGGCCAGAATGAGGATTCTGCTCTACTGGGAGCTGCACAATCCTTCCCCCCGTGACTGGTTAGTGCTGTCTGCCCTCCATGACAAGCCTGGGCTGCCAGCTCATGCTTGGTCTTGCCAAGGCAAGGTGAGAAGGATTGTGAGATGCTCCAGGTGGATATCAGAGACCTGACAGCACAGCTTGGAGAACAGTAACGGGCATGAGCATGAAATTGCACAAGTTAAGACAAATTATTTAATAAGGAAATTATTAAATTAATAATATTTAATAAAAAATATTTGATAGAAACATTGCATAGTTGTCAGTAATTCTTACCTAGCTGCCTGCATTAGAATGGCCTTAATATTTATAAATGCTACTGGAATATTATGTTAGGATAGGCTGTTAGGCTAGGTTCCCAAATATTCAGAGGCTGTGGTATAGGCTTCAGTCACCCATCCTTGTGGAGCCAGGCCTTGATTTCTGGGCCTTTTACAATTTAATATTTTTAAAAATCCTTACAGAAATGATTTATTTTTTGAGATGCCCTTTTTAGAGGGCACTGTGAAAGATAACCAGGAGCTAGAAATTCCACCGCTGTATTTGGCTTAAGTGAAAATTGCAAAGTTCTTGTGAAGAGTCCTAAAAAAAACATTTAAATGTACAGACGCAGCGAGTGTGACTGCAGATCACTGGTGTGGCTGCAAGCAGCAGCCACACGGAGTCCACAGACAGCATATCTCACAACAGTCAGATAAGACTGTGATTACAGAGTCACGTTAACTGGACATCAGTCTAAAAGGAAAGCACAGCACAAAGGGTTTGGCTCAGAGGATCCGCACTCTTGGGTGCCTGCCCCACGAACACCAGACTGTGCAGTGACGCTTTAAAGATGGTGGCAGAGTTGCTGTTTTTCAGCAGCACTGGTATTTACCCCCTCATCCAAGCAGTGAGGGGACTATGCAGGGTCTAAGACTGCAGTTCAGCAAGGCCCTCCAAGCACACCTGTGTTTCCCCCTTCCTTCCAAGTGCAAGCAAGTGGCAATGTTTTGAGGGCCGCCATACACCAGCAGCTGCCCTGGCACCAGGCCCACTTGTTTCCATCACAGGTATGACCGGGCCTGTACGTGTGGCAACCACACAAATGAAAACCTTCACGTGGCCGAAACTCTTCATACGGAGAGAAGAGGGAAACCCGGCTCTGATCTCGGGCTCCAGAGCAGCCAGGATTCCGTCCCTGGGCCCTGCCCAGGCCTGACGCAGACCCCTCGCAGATCTCTTCAGGACCAAGGTGCTCCAGAAGGGATCAGTGCCTCTCATAGAAACATGCAGCTGCTGGGCAAGCTGTGTGCTAGTCAGGTCCAGATTTGGCCCTCGCTCTGCTCATAAGCACACGGATTTCCATATCGGATAGCTTAGGACATTCTGGCTTGATTATTATTTCTTCTTATGATCTGAGGTGACACCAAAGCCACATATTTTTTTCTTTGAGATGAACCATTCCCAAAACACATGGAAAATTGTGGGGTTTGGGTTGTGGGGTTTTTGTTGTTGTTGTTTGGCTGTTTGGTGTTGGGTTTTGGTTGTTTTTTTGTTTGTTTGTGTACTTTTTTTAAAAAAAACTTATCAGCATCAAATAGAAATTATGAATTCAGGCAAAGGTAGGAGTCATTTTCAACCCTGGAAAATTCTCAAGCAATTTTCCTAAGAACTAAAATAAAAGCTTCTAAATATAGCTTCTTTCAGACCTGCCTAAAGAAAAGTGTATTTTCACAATTTTACAGAATAAAATTTATACCAGAATTTACGATGTAACTATTAAAAAAAAAAAAAGAGTATTCCAATGTAGGTGGGTTTGCTTTTCTTCTTGCTAAAGAAAATTAAAATCATATCCATTAAAGAAACAGCCAGCTTAAATTTCTTTTATAGAGATATCCTCAATAATTACAAATAAATGTTCTTTTTCATGTGCTGCTAATCCTACAGGGGCAAGGATCAGCTGGTTAGTTGGAGTAGCTCAAGCTTCTAATTGTTTCGTGATGGCGTTCTGCAACTCGTTGTAATCTTCCAGAAGAAAAATTCTGTAATTTTTCTTCTTTTCATGTGTAATTTGGAAAACCATGCATTTCCTATATGTAGTCTGCAGGAGAGACCTGCAAGATCCTCGCTTCATTTAAACCTCAGGCCATGCTGTCAGTATGCAGCCCTCATTACAGGCACCTGTGCAAACTCTGGCTGAAGGACAAAGGTTTTGCAATTATCACTGCCCTGAGTGCTGGAGGCCCACCAAGCCAGGCTCTTCACACTTGTCAACCACTTTTAAAAACTCTGGGCCCAGTTCTAAGATAGAAACCTTCCTGGTTTATTCCTGTGGTACGTCCACAGCTACAGCCTGTGAATATTACTAATCTGCTGAAACTAAGAAGGAAAAAGCAAAGCAAAAAAAATATATATATATAAATAAATATATATATATATATATATTCTTTACCATCACTTGCTTAAAAAGGCAATGCGTCTGCTTTGGTTTTTCTTGTTTTGCTGGCAGATTTCAGCGGAAGACGACTTCAGTGCTACGAACATCTGAAATTCAGCTTTCCAGCCTTCAGCAAGGAGGAAGGGGACCTCCAGGCTTCCAACATTTTAAAGGAAGAGCTATGCTTGAAATGCGGTTTCCCTCCCTCACACTGCCCCTGCTCCTCTGGGACTCCGGGAACTTGTGCTCCCATCCCCGCCTCCTGCGCACGCCGGAGCTCCCGAGCAAACAGATGGAAATCGAGACGTGCTTTTCAAAATCAGATTTTAGTATGAAATATGAAGGAGTTGCGAAATGAGGGAAAGTAAACACTCCCATCTAAGGCCATAATTTTGTCACAGAGGAACAAGAACTGTTCCACTAACTGTTCCACTTCTTACTGCAGTTGCCATTAAAAAAGCAGCTACTTACAAGCAGCAACCATGCAGGCTTGCCCTGTCGGTTGTTACACTGCCAAAATAACCCCCCTGAGCTAATTACCACGTTATCACCTCCGAGCTCACATGCAAAGCCAGGGTTTAGTACACAAAACACTTGGTAACACTACCAGAGGAAAAGGTTTCCTTTCCTTAGGGATTACAGAACTAATCTTACTTTTAGTAGAAACATGGGGAAAAAAAAGGTTTATTAGGGGCTGGACCAGTCACTGTCCAAGGACTCCACATCCCGATGCACCAAACCTCCTCCAGCACAGGGGGAGGAGGACAGGATGCGAATCCCGTGCTCCCCAGGGTGCTCCCGTCCCTGCTGCAGCCTGTCCTTCGTGCTGCCTTGGGAGCACTGAGCCAAAGCGAGGCACCGCTATGTTTTAAGCTTGTGCCAGCAAAAATAAATAAGCAAAAGGACTCGTCTCCAGGCAAAATAAGTTCCCTGATACGCCTGACACGGTTCGAGGAAGGAGGCAATAGATATGTATCTGGCTGGAGGCAGACGGAAGGAGGGGGGTGACACCAAGATGAAGACGGGATCCTCCGTGGGTGCACATAGATCCGCACTTAGATCAAACTGCACACTGCACAGTGCCGGTGAAATCAATGGCAAGATGGATGTTAGGTCAGAAGGAACAACCCCGGGGAAGTCTGAGGCAGCAGAACAATGGTGGAGGAGAGAGGGCGCGGGGATAAACTTTTCTTACAGCCTTACACACACAGCCTTCGTCTGTGCTGCTACACGGGCTCTGCTTTTTGAGTAAGCTACCCACAGCCACAAAGCACAGGAATCCCTGTGCTCAGCAAACAGCCCAGGCCACAGAGATGCTGAACTTGCTGCCACAGAAGAGCCCGGGACACACGACTAACCCCCTAAATAAAAGCAAACACAGGCAGCACTGAAGTATTTGCTCCCACTCCAGTGATCTTTCCGCTGTCACATTGGAATGAGGAAGAGATGGAAATCAGAGGTCCTAAATTTCTATTTTTTTTTCTTTTTCTTTTTAACTGCATGGCACCGGAAGGTTAAAGAATCCAGCAAGGTCCTTTTCAACAGAGCTGAGGTTACAGCACGAAACAGAATAAATTGCAGCTGCGTGTTCAGCTCTGTAAATATCTCTAGCGAATGTGTAATTGGCTGTGGAGTGGGGTGGTGTGGGAGTAGGCAAATATCCAGGTCTTGCATAAACACAGGATTTTCTCTCCAGAGGGATGCATTTCTTGTTCGATCTTTACACCAGTGTTAAGCTGACTTTCTGTACTAGCACACGGTGAGAAACCGGTTCCTAGCAGAGCGTGGTGCAGTGCACGGTAAAGAAAACCGACCGCATTTATAGCACTGCAAACATAACCATGTAATTCCATGTAATTCTGGCTCTGCGTCTTGATCTGCGGCTGCAGCCTGGTACGGATAGTTTGCCTGAGCAAAGCTTCACTACAGGCTACCTAAGTATGAATTTCTCTAGTGGGATGTTTACAGAAAGCACCATCTTTTTTTTCAAAGGATCTGCATTTTTATAGTATTCCCAACTCTTAACTCTTAACTGAAAAAAAAAATAAACAACACTAATATAAAAACTAATTCCGACGTATAAGAATTAGTTTTTCATTGATATCATTAGATGTCAATGAGCCTCATCACTGGTTCAGGTGGCCTTTCCCTCCCTCCATCCCCACCAATGGGAACAAGAGGAATTTTAGTCTTTTTTTCACTGGGGATAGAATGAAACCATTGCTGTACAAGTTCCTCAGATACAGCACACAAAATAGAGGGCGAAAAGAGCCCACGAGAACAACTCTTGTTTGGGAGCAGGCAGCTTTCAGTCTCCATGCAAGTCTCAGCCCCGCAGAGTTGAGTTTTGCCAGCTGAGGCACGGCGTGGACAGACACCAACAGGGCAAGGTCTCGCCAAGGGAACTGCCCACGCAGGTAAATTAAAGCTACCTGTAGATACCTGCAGGGTAATAAAAGGAAGTACCCGGCACCCTGAAATGTAAATATTCCACAAATCAGGTACAAGGGAACAGGGAAATACAGGTCTCTACTTCTGGTGGCCCTACCTGGGCAGCAGTGTTACGTGACTGACCCCACCTGAGTCCAAGCAGGAGACGCCCATGCGTGAAGCCGAGCTGGCCTGAGCCACAGCAGCAAAGCAGACCAGCGACTGCACACTTAACTTTACAAGTATTTTTATTTTATGGTGTAAGTTGATACCTACCACAGAACAACCATGGAAATGTGAAATAACTCAGACTGCTGAAGGCGGCTCTGGGTGAAACACTGCACTGGTAGCAGAAGGACAGGAGGTCTTAGCTTAGACATAGCTTCTTTTTATGCTTTGCTTGACCTTTACGTGTTATTTTTTTTCACAATATATCTACACCTATCCTAGAGGTATAGCATAGGTGAACTATAGAGCTAGAAGACAAACACGCATCATGAATTAAGAACTTTAAAACTATCAATTTACTTGCAAGGTCAAATGTAGTTAGGCTAAACTAACTGTGTGTAGTTAGTTTGGGTCGCATATCACTTAAACAAAAATCTTCCCTAATTCAGCCCGGACCAGGGAGAGGCAAGGGCGGCCAGAGCTGTGCAGGGCTTCCTGAGCACCCTGCGCTATCGGGAGCGCAAGGAGCACGAGCGGTCTGCGCCACTGGAGACAAACAGCTGCTCTGTTTTCACGGACAACAGTGCGATTGTTTCGCCATGTGTTTGACTAGCTAAACAGAGCCCTAGCTTCAATGCAACATGTTTCCCCAATCAGTCGCTTGCAGCAGTAGAGGAAGCCAGCTTACGTCTCGAAGAGCAACAAGAAAGCGTGGCTAGGAGTGCGGGGAAGGCGCCCACATCCCCCAAAGCTCTCAGGGCCGAAAGCTGCCGTGGCCACGGTGCTGTCATTGAAGCATCGTCTGAGGACCCCTTCAAGGCTTCAAGGGAAACGGGTATTGCCACTAAACCTCATAAAAACTGCTTTTAATTCTCAGTCCAGAGCAAAAGCAGTTCAAAATTTATTAAGCTTTTTTTTTTTTCATATTTTAGCCACTGCAGAAATCCAGTAGTGGGTTAAGTTGTTCGAATGAGACTACCCTTTAGAGAACCTTGGCTACCTAGGAGTGACCTGCAAGAGCCTAAGAAAGCTCGAGCAAGGGTAAGATCACAGCTGTTCTGGCTGGCACTAAATCTCACCATTAAAGAGGCTATAGACCCTGCTGGAATTTGGAAGCTGTATCAAAACACAAGCCCAGCACTGTTTCACAGCGCAGCTGAAACCAAGACTGCTTTCTCTCCTTCTGAATGGATACAGCTGTAAGACTTCAGAAACAATCAAGAAAGCCCTTTCGTAAGCACAGGGCGTTCAGATATCTGGTTCATCCTGCCATAAAACCCCACTTACTCAAAAAGGGGTTTTAAACCTACTTTTTATTAAAATAATTTGGCTAATTTTTAAAAATCCACTGACCTCCAATTATGAACATAGGCAATTTTTTTTTTCTGAATCGTTTTTGCTGTTGATGAAAAGGAGTCAATGCACAGACACAAGTACAGTAGGTCACTTGTTGCCCAACAGCATTTTAGGTGACCAACCTACAAACAAGGTCAATTCTTATGGTAATTCCACCCTTGGGAAGGCAGAAGGAAGAGCTCTGAGATATCACAAAACTTTCTACATTTGCATAAGATTTCAGCTGTTGTAAAGAAAAAGAATCATATTTTATTGCCCAGTAAAACTCTCCCACTGCGTTAAAAAGAGTCTTTAGAAAAAATCACACAGAGTTACTGGAAATATAATACATGACATCATGACATCTGTAGGCCAAAATTCAGATCTGCGGTAAGCCAGTGCTAAAATTGCATTCTAAAAGTTTAGGGAAAGAAAAGGTAATTCACTGTTAAAGATTAAATTTGTATTCAAAAAGCTAAACCAGCTCCTTCTTTTGTATTTTACACAGGAATTCCCACTACCTTAATTCTTTTAGTAGATAAACAGTTTCTCCATAGTGACTAACATGGTTCCTGTTCTTCAAAAGCAGGACTGAAAATCAAGGGAACTGAGAATCACAAAAAGAATTTACCTCTGTTTTCATTCGTGTGGGCTAGTTTGCTGGAGTACTGCTCTGCCCTTCTGCATGGCAGCAGATCTTTCTGCTTATATTTCAGGGTATGACCTTACACACGCAGCATTTTGATTTCTTTATCATATAACACAGTCCCTGAGAGCCACAGCAAGCATCTATCATCTAATCCAATAAAAAAAAATCTTAAAACATCTTTTTTTTTTTTTTTATAATTTAATTTATGTCCACTGACTCAGAAGAACAGAAGCCCATAGTCCATTGCAGTGAATGCAGTCCTGCACCCCATCTACTTGGTAGTGACCATCCATTCAGAGATATCCGTACATAGTGGAATTCACCCAAACATCCAAAACGGCTTCAGCATGAATACTGGAGCCTTGGTTCAAAACAAAATAAACCTTAAACAACTGCGGGGGGAAAGAAGCAAGGCAAACCAAGGAAACAAGCAGAAAAAATGGAGTTCCACCAAGACAAGTAGGAGTTCAGGTTGCAATTTTGACATGTCTGAAGACTGCAGGAGCTTTATCATGGCTTTAAAAGAACCTGAGTGTCATACCTGAAGTCTAATGATTTATTAGTGGAAAACAGAGTAAAGCAGAGGAGGATTTTGGTAAAGACTAGAAGAGACCAGAATAGGGTAGCAGTGGAAAAGGAAAGCCTTTAGCTAGCCCCAGAACAGTTACAACCTGGGCAGGGATGGCAGGCTCGTATACCACAAAGAAAGTATTAATGCAAACACAAATTCATCACCAAAAGGAGGAGGATGGCTTAGAAAGAGAGCAGTTGGAGAAACTGATTTTTGAAACTCAATGGAGCTGTGCAGGTTTAACGCTGCTGCACAGGAGTCTCCCTATCTCATCTGTAAATTTTGGCTCTGAGACTGGGAAACCTAGACCATACGCTCTTAATCACAGCCCCTGGAAACAAAACGAAACTTTAACAGACCTGGAGGGTTTTTCATTTGTACTGGTACCATAATGGATCTACTCATCAGATTTTTCCATTGTTTCAGATTTGTTGGCATTGTCCATCCGTCTAATCCCATGTACAAGAATATCTCTGTATTCTGGTAGGAAAATGGTTGGTGTAGTTGCACGGAGGGTTTGTGACAGGGTAAAGAAGAGAATCCAAACCCAGTTTGTCTTCCAGGTGGCCACCATGGGGCAGGTTCAACGTGCAGGCCCTTGTCAGGGTGACTCTAAAATAGTCTCCTGCCTCTCTGAGAGGTCCACAAGTTACACAGTTTCCTCCACAGAAGAGGAATAAAACACCAAGTAGCCGGTGGAGTGAAGGGGCAGAAGAGAGACTGATTAGCAGCTCATCAAATCCTGCACTGGGATTCCCAATGACAAGGAAAAAGGGGGATTGCCGAGAAAACTTCTCATGGTTTCAATCAACCTAAAGACACCGTGCTAACGCAAAGGATGATCAAGGCCATAAGGACTCTGTTGTTGCACTTGTAGCATTCTGCAGTGAAAGCAAAGGAAAGATTTGCCAAACCCTGTCTCCTTTTGGCAACCAGACAAAGTTCTGGCAGTGACACACAATGCAGCTCCCCAAATCACATTTTCCTTCATTAAGAGAAGCCCTTAGCTTGGTGAGAGGGCTGAATTCACAAAACTCTCAGACAAAAGGAGATGTGCGAGATATAGCCTGCTGCCCAGTACTCATTTTAAAAAAGAGTTTGCTGCTCCTAAAATGCTCTGTCCAGCATTTAACTGCAATTAATGGTACTCGAAGGCATTTACTTTGTGCAAATGGATTCCAAAATCCGTGATGGCTCAATTAGACCTCTTGAGTCCCACGTCGTTTCCATGACCACACAGTGCAGTGCTCAGATGTACTCCTCAGGAGGAGAACTGTGTTTCGATCATATTTTTGCAAGGCAATAATCCTGGTATAGTTCAATTACCAAGGTTTTAGGGTAGGTCCAACCTATTTAAAAGAGGTCATAAAAAATTCAGGAACTGCTCAGTTAGGTTAATGAAACGCACCCAATGGAGATGGGAACTTTAGGACAATTACAGATGCATCACCTCAGCTAACTCCTTGAGCAAATAAATGATGACCGCAGACCAAAATGAGAAGGAAGGCACAGAGTCGGCAAATCCAAGCACAGATTCATGCTTCAATCAGGAAAGCATGCTGTTAAACAGTTGTCAAGGACAACCAGCCACTAACCCATTTTTCATGTCAATGGCAGAGTTGAGTATTTTCACGTTCACAAATATTTGATCTCTTCCAACTTCTGTTGAATCATCACGTTACTAACACAGCTGTCTCACTACATTTTTCTTTAGTCTTTTAGAATAGATATTTGCCAAAGACTAAGTGGAAAGAAAAGCACCCAAAATGTTGACCGTTATGTTGTTACCATGTTCTTAGCATGTCCCAACTAATGGGACAAACCACTCTTCTTGAGCATGACTCGCGAGATATTTGAGGCTATTGGGTACCATCCTCAGGTCCCTCTCTCCATCTCTGTGCTCAATATTGGCAAATAAAACCTGAGGATCTGTTTACAATTGCATAAAGTGAACACTGAGCCTACAGCCTGTTCAAATTTTCTTTGGTTTCACAAAACAGGAGTAGATTTTATAGTAAAATATAAATCTGATTCTTTAAAATTAGATTTCTCTGGAGTCAAAGTTAGGTGCTTGAATACAGCTACCACATTTCCATGGAGGAGAATGGACCTTTATTTTATAGTTTATAATTAAATATGATCAAAAATTGAGACACTCACTTAGGGAGACATGTTTGAAACTTATATATGCATCTATTTTCAAGCACCACACTAGTGGCATTCATCACATGCACATTTAGCTCTGCTGCTTCTCTATTTATGGACAAGCTATGAAAGCAGTTTGTCAGCAACTTTTTTTGAGTGTTCACATTACTAAATACACTCATTCTGAATTCACTCTAATGTAAGTATCAAATTCAGCAGCTAGCTGATAACATGGCTAAAGGAAAATACCAACCTGCCTCAGTGTTTTCATGCTGTAATTGAAAACAGATGGCAACTCATGTAATTTATGCTTTTCTACAATCAGTAACATGTTGGGATAAGATAAGAATTCTAAGACTGAATTGCATCTGCTTCAACAACACCATATGCTAGTGCACAGTATAAATATTTATCCAAGCCTACTTCATCTTCTCATTTAAAGCTCAGTCACATGAGATAATAAAAGTACCCTTTGGATACCTTCAATTAGCATTGAAGCATCTCCCCAGTGCTTTAAAGGGTTAGAGTCCCAGCACCAAACACCAAAGTATCTTCCCTTTCCTAGACTTCATCGAGAGGTTTAAATGGCAGCATGTTCACTGTACCTTATTTATATAAGTCCCTATCTTCAAGCTCCCACTAGGCTGCCGTCAGGAATTACAAACAATTTTCTCACTTGTGATGTCCACGATCCTCCACTTTTCCCGCTATTCTGTAGAACATTGGAGATTGGCCACAGCCATAAGTGGGGTATTTTTTTTCCAGGAGGAATAAATGTTCTTTGAGGGTTTTCAGACTGGTTATCTTAAACAGCTAAGCAATCACCAGGTTCGAGGTCAGATTGGCAAGGACCATGGGTTTTGCATTTCTCTGCAGCACTGGGTACATTCAACCTCCCAAGAATTTCACAGTTCAAATTTCTTGCTATTGCAGGAACTGAAAACAGTGGCAATCCCTCTGATATCACATGGTTTTGATTCCCCACTCCCTCCCCAAAGGCTGGCACCTTATAATGTGTAGCTTTTAGTTCTTTATGTTTCAGACCTATAATATTTTGTGATTGTGGCTGTATTTGGACTCTGCGGACTGATCAGATAGTGCCTATCTGAGTGAGTGATGGCCTCCACAGCCCCTGACAACAATTACATACCACGAAACAGTGGCTACTCAATAGTGGTTGAGATTTGGCTCTTAGCCTGCTAGTGAATTCATTTGACAGCCCAGAACTGAAATAATCATTTGTGAATGTAAAAGATGATGACACAGACAGAAATTTATGAGGCTGACCTCCTCGCTCTGCCAGCTTTTAAAGATCAACAGGAGAGTAGAACCAGGCTGAAATGATGCTGGCTGTATCCTGCAATCCCCAAAAAAGGATTGGTTCTGGTGACCAACCACTACACGGTCCCCAAAACTCCCTGCTGCTAACTGAAATGAGGAAGAACTGGAACAGGATAGAAAAGGTTGAGTGGCCATTGACAATGTGTATGACACAAATACCTTACGTGTAACAGCTATATATGTTAATTTGTTCACGATCAGTTTAAGGAGTCAGATATTCTTCAGCATTCTGCAAAGGTTAGAGCTGGGCACTGGTTTCTCCAGCCAAAAGGAAGAACAGATAATCAGCAAAATTAGCAATTAATTTATCTCCTCCCTAGGCCTCACACCAAGCTTGGTCTGCGACATTTGTCACGCTCTGCTGCAGTGATGTCACACTAAATAACAACGTGTAATGTCTAACGAGTTTGAAGTCAAATTGTGTAACTTTGCAAAAACACTTTTACCTTAAAAACAGAAAACAGTTTACAGAATAAAACACTGAAAAAGTGGGATGAGATTTTTCCTGACAACAACTGGCAGTATTTAGTAGTGTCATTTGCAGAGACCTGAATTTTGCAGCCAGTCAATCCGGAATATTAAAGCACCCTTGGAACTTCTAAACCCTGCTGTTCCTGTCTTCCCTTCTCAGTCTGCTGACGACAGCAGACAGCAAAACAGAGCTACAAATAACTTGGATGTACGCATCGCAACACTGACTCCTTTCATAGCCCTGCGTCGCCTCCAGCTTCTGCTTGTTAATGCGCTTACAGCCGTAACGATCCTCCAACGCTGCCACAGGCGACTGCGCTTCAATGAACCAGCTCTAAAAAGACTTTAATAAAGCTAATCGACAACATATTTATTAAATTATTTGTTCAGCTGCAAACCTGGAACCCCAAGCTGTAAAGGGTAATCCCATTTACCTGGCCCAGAAGAGGTATCGAGATTCAAAACCACAAAGACAAAACTCTCTTGCACCTCTTAAGCAGACTGAGCTAATAATTTTCTCAGAATTAAATTGTCTTAAAATTACCCCAGAGGAAGATGTCACTGTAACGAGGTGGTGCGTGCTGCCATGCCAGAGGTGGGTATGCATAACGGAGACCTGGGCATCCCAGTCACTCCACGCTCAACCATTGCATGTGGTCAAGCGCTCCATGACAAGCTCATTGAAATTTCTACTGAGGCTTTCCATTCACACAGCTTTGAAGAAGGTCGGGAACCCAGCCAAGTTCAAATTGAAAATGAGACACCACAGAATCCTTCAGGTAGACTGATCCTGTAACGTTTACTGCTTTATGTAATATACAGTGGGGTTTTAAGTGCACAAAGTGAAGTCCTACAATGAGATGGTAGGAAGCAGTCCTCTTGCAACAATTTGTCCAGCATAATGCAAAGACGGGAATATAATGCTCTCCAAGAGAGATAAGTGCAAAATCACAAGCTTTACAAATACAGACACTTCCAGAACTGATTACACTGGATACATCTCCTTGGGAGGAAAAACCCTGCTGATACTGCCAAGAACTTTTCTACAAACTGCAACGCCAAGCTTTGGCTCTTCTTCAAATTCTTGCCCTTTCATCATAGCCAACTTTCCTTGTTAGCACTTCTTTGGTGTAGCACTCAGAGCAGCACTGGCAGACAAAAGCCTCCTACACCAGGCCACCAGAAGTAACCACGCCGCGGTCTATTTTCAAAATGCTCCACCTGCAGCTTCTACAGGGGGGAAGGCTTATTTTCAAGGAGCTGTCATGGCAAAGCCTGTCATACGATTCCTTGAAATCTGCCAGATTGAAGAGTGCTGTAAACAGATGGATTAAGTGACATAGATTTAAAAAAAATTCAAATACTGCACTAGAATTTACATACCTATTGCCATGGGAACACCTCAACACATACTTAGAAAAACCTTATTTTCAGAGGAAACTGGTATATCTTCACCAGGGGCTAAACGTGTTCAGCATTTCTGAAAGCGGGGCACCATTTTTGGTGTCTAAGCAAGGACTCTTCTAACATATGGCCACCATGTTTCATGCACAATTCTGTTCTGAAAAGGGGTTTTGTGTAAGGACAGGACCTTTGCAAATAATCAGCTCTATCCTTTGTGCAAATTCAGGGCAATATATCACAGTTTTACTGTCTAAAATACCATTTACTCCCACTAGGACAAGGGAGTCTTACATTCTTATGTTGTGAGTGGATCAGATAAACCTGCATAACCCCATCAGAGGACGTGAGTGCACCAAGAGCAGGAATGGAAGACACGAGGACACAGTTTGGTACACAAAACCAGTTTCAGAGGTGCAATACAAAACCAAAACAAACAGGCTTAACTCAAATGTCCTACTGCATAGTTGCAGAGCTGTCAACACAAAGGCAAAAGTAAACACAAACCCAAAGCCCACTATATTCAGCTCTAAGCTTCGAAGTTCAGAAGTGAAAACTTTAAGATTATATATGATGCTACAGTGTTATTTTTACAAGTCAAGTTTCAGAATAGATCTACTCTACTGCTGGCTGCTAAATTCTGAGAGAAGATACTGTAAGGTACTAAACTCCCAATTTCAGAATCTAGAACGTACACATGCATAAATTCACTATTTTTAAATTTCAGTCCTGTATATTTTAGGCAGGATTACTTTTCAAAAACAATACTCTTCCTATAAAAATTATAAATGCATATTATATTGATGTATTGTATAAAATCCAGCTCCCTCCAGAATGGAGCTGGTTGCCAGCAGGATGTGTCAGGTGCTGCCTGTACCAACAGGCTCTGCAGCCTTCTAGGGCTTTGGCTGCCCTTCCTCAAGGGAAGTAAATGTTTCAAAGACAGAATGTTCTTGCTAGTTTCATAAAAAAGCAGCAGCCAGAGGGGAGAAACTCCTATTGTATATTCATTAAAGAAGGAGCCACGGCATATCCACCAGCACCGTGCAATGGGTAGAACAGGTGGCATATGCTGGGTGGGTGGGAATCCATGGGTGAGTATACTGGCAACGGCAGACAGATTCTAGAAAGCAGGATAAAATTAATAAATGAATTAATTAATACGTTAATGGGAAACTGGGCTGCTCATGGAATACACCTGAAACCTTCACTTGTGTTGTTATGATACAAGAAAACATGACGTAAGCTGCTCATTTGCGCCTGGCCCACTCTGGACACTGGAATAGGTGTAGCAGCTAGTTTCCTTTCTTGCTTTTATGCGTTCTTAGCATAATGCTTTGCTTTTATTTTTCCCACTGTACAAGAGAGTGACTAATTTGCAGACATGATCCAAAACAGCAGGTAAGTCAATGGGCCCTGCATTAGCAGTACAAAAGCCTTCACGTGGCAATTTTATTTATTTATTTTTAAATCATGTATGAAAGCATTTCAACTCTTTATGAAATATGAGTGTCACACATTCTTCTTTCTAAAATGTCTTGAATTTTAACTGCTTTACAGTGACCAATGGGTTACACTAACTTCATCGTGAATAGGTATGCCTGGCTTCATCTTCACATGTAGGCAAAGTGTAGAACCTGCATACAATTTTGCAATAAATTACAAATACATTGCAGAGTAAAGGGGAGGAACGCTAGAATGTGTGCAGAGCTGGAAATAGGTGGAAATAGCAAAAACAAACAAACAAAAGAAACAAAAAGAAAAAAAAAAGAAAAGATCAAGAAAGTAACTTGGAAAGAAGAGCTGAGTTTCACACGAGAAAGGGACTTGAAGACATCCCATCCCTGGAAGTGTTCAAGGCCAGGCTGGATGGGGCTTTGGGCAACCTGGTCTGGTGGGAGGTGTCCCTGCCCATGGCAGTGGGGTTGGAACTGGATGATCATTAAGGTCCTTTCCAACCCAGCCCATTCCGTGATTCTATTGAGAACCTCTAGGACAGAAGACAAGAAACAGGAGGAGGGCAAAAGGTAACTGAAATCAACAATTAGAAATGCCTGAAACTGAAAGACACTCAGCCCAGGAAAGAAGAGCACCTCTCACTGCCAAGTATAGGCAGCCCAAGACCTCCAATTAGAAGCCCAAACATCCCAGTAAAGCATCCCAGTTTGACCACGCACCTTCATGCCAGCTGCAGCCGCTGGCCCGCTGGGGTCCACAGCCTGGATGTGGCAGGGCTTGCTGCCCCGCACCACGAAGCCCCAGCCAACCGCGTCGCCAACGATCTTGAAGGAGAAAAGAAGGAGGTGAGCACTGGCCCCATGACACATCTAAATGGCTCAGGAAAAGTATTTTTTAATTCCAACACAGTAATGAACACTGTGTGACTATATTTTATCAAAGCCTGTGTACAGGCTGCTGTATCACATATGGGAAAGGCACTATGTCTTTTGGTTTCAGTTAATTTTTTGTTAAACTAGGAGGCTGCAAAAGGCAAGGCTTTCAATGACTAGGTTCAAAACTGTCTTTTCAGAAAGGCTTCCTCTAATACTGAATTAAAATTTCTGTCCCATCGTGGTCTAAGAAAAAGTATGCCTGAGCAGAAAACTTCAGTCTGGGTAGATAATCCATGCCTACAGCAAACACAGTACCAGGAGCATAAAGTTTAGATGAGTTTGTATAATAAAAATATTACTGGCTTTATGTAATTTCACACCCTATTTCAGTCAGCAGTACTACGCTGGCAGAAAGACAGGATAAACAAGTGCAGAATCAGACCTGAAATGTGTGGAAGTACTGATAACGGACTTCAGGATTTTAAAGTACAACCCTTAGCAAATGCAAATAAGCTCTAATTATCCCTTCAGAAAATGTCCGTTTGGATTACCTTATGCATACAACACACAGAAATAGAGAAAAATACCAGAGACGTACCGTAAAAGTTTTTCTGACATATGGGGCTCCAGGCATCAAGAGCTCATCAGCAGTCACTGGTCTCTTTAGTACTGTAGGGGTACATAAATGAGTATTCAATATAAGCATTCCTCTCAAGTTTTTCCTAATAAATAAGACAAAGTGTTGGAATACGGTATCTTTTTGGTCCCAAATCCCATACACTCTTTCAAGTCTTGAGGTCTTGCTTGAAAGTAGCAGAAGAGCCAAAGAAAAGACTGAAGAATAACTCTGAGCACCAACGACGAGATCTTCGGAAAACTGGGGTGTTGAGGTAACAGAAGTCGATGTCTGCAATTGGCACCCCCTAAACACTACCACGAACTTCAGAAATGGCTGTTCCTGTGTTCAGTGCAGAAGCAAGTGGCCAACCTGCCTGGCACAAAGTAGCTTTTCTTGCAGGCTCCCTCTGCACGTTGTGTGCTCTCTGCTATTTCATCTGACTCAGTTTGGAATCCCAGAATTCAGTAACAAGAAAATTCTGAAGAAAGGTTATACTACATACAGGAAAGCTTGGTAACCTTTCCTCCATTGCCCAACCCAAGAAGTGAGTCTTTGTCCTTTCTGAATCCCCACCTTTTCCGCCAACTTTTTTTTTGCGTGGGGATGGGAGGTGATTTTCCCTGGAAGAAGGCAGGGAATGTTGGCATTGTCATGCAACATTGCTGCTGTTTGGTTCAGGTATTATCCCAACAAAGAGGTTTCTGCAATTGTAAGCACAGATATCTAATGCCCTCATATCCCGACATTCCCCACTACTTTTCTATATTATGACTTAATTTTCCCCTGAACAAAGTAAATGCAATGTTCTGTCAAATCAGATTGATACCATACTGTATTTTTCTGTCTGTCAATGCTTTACAACATGGAGGGCAATGGGAAGCTATATGTTCTTCACTGCATTTGCCTGCTTCACCTTTCAAATTATGACTGCTCTTCCTTTAGTGATAAATGATTTTCATGATGTCTGCCTTTTAAGTCACAGGTGGAATATAAAATTTCTCCCAGATGGTATTCTGAAACATTCATGAATTTCTTAATGACGCTCCTGGGAGCAGGAAGAATTCTAGCACACAAACCATTAGGTATTTTTTTTCTTTCCCGTGGATTTTGACAAGCAGTCATTTAGCCAGAGTTACACTTTTCAGAGAATGCCTGTTCAACTTAAAAAACCAGGATCATTATGCTCAGTCAACAAATGAAAATCAGATAAATCATCCACACAGGACTCCCTTGCATGCCACCCTTCATTATACCCTCAGAAATTTCGTTTGATGATTGTTTTCCTACACGACTGGTCAAGTCATGACCTGTTTTTTTTTAAAGTCCTTGCCTGCAACAGAACTCAGGTGACAAGATGCCTGTCTTCTGTTTATTACTATACAATTCAGCAACATGCTCTTGTTCTGGATAGCAGGAAACTATTGGTGAAAAAAATCACTTTATAGTCCAGCAGAGGTTTAAGAATTCCTCCATAACATTTACATCTGACAGCCTTATGTTAACCTCTGCAAGATGGTGTGTGGATCTGTAGCTGTGCTACGGGAGAAATTACCCTAAGGGAGGTTGTGTTTAAAAAAACAAAACAATAATTTATGGAAGGGCAACATCAGCCTATCCTTTTTCTTTCAGTGTTGTGTAATCAGCTGCATTAAAATAAACTTGTTCTCACTGCTCATGGGTTGACACTTGGTATATAATCAGAACCATAAATGAATGGAATGGCTGGCATACTTCAGATAATGCACACATTTATGGACAGCACATGAATGCTGCTTTATCTGTCCCAGAAAATTTTCCAGGATGCAATTATGGTGTACTGGGGCCAAGGGCTCACCATACCAAACGTATCAGAGCATTTCTAGGTAGTATACCTGAGAGATATTTTGCCAAGGTACAATACTGTGGCACTTTTCATAGAGGTGCAAATGTGTGGGAAGGTGGCACTGAGCACCCTGCAGCAGCTTACTCTGAGTGTGCAATGACCAACAGCACTGAGAGCGCTGCCCAGAAATGAACAGCAGGTCTGGTGTATGGGGTTATGGCTTCTGGTCATGCAATCACACTCAGTCCCTCAGCTGATTTTAATTTAGACCCTCGTCCTCAATTCCCAGCAGAGCTTAAAGAGAGGGAAGGAAATGTGCTAACAGCAGAAAGAGTATGTCCCCGTAACTACACCTGTGTTTCTGATGGCCACTCTGCACAACTGGGATGAAATGCACTTACTCATCTCCAGAGTGAATTGTCAGCATTTTGAACAAGACTCACATAGTGCTTGACGCACTCTCTAGCAGTCACTTTAAATGCCAGCATCCCTTTGAAGGAGAAGCTGACAGTCATCCACTGAAGCCTTCCGCAGATGTACAATGCTGCCCACACCATCAGCAGGGACCCAGCAGCCAGCTCCTTGCAGTGTGCTCATGCCTGTGCAAGACCACTGCTTTCCCACCTCCCTTTAGCAGGTTGTTGCAGGGCAAAGCAACCCCCTCGCATGCCATGCACAATGGCATAGGTGTCCCCTCCTCCAAACGAGCAATAATCCCAAAAATGACCTCCTGCCCATCGGTTGTACACACCCCTCTGCCCAGAGAACTGGGAATTTATACTAAATCCGAAATAATAAGGAGCATAAAGGGCAACATGGACTTTGAACTTCAGGGCTCTTTCTGAGGGAAATAGAGAGGCTGAAACAACATCCATTCCAGTCTGTTTTCCCCTTCACAGATGTACAACAAGAAACAATTTTAACCAAGCTGTGGAAGAATGGGTGTGTTTAACCTTCCGGCATGGGATAGGAAATCCTTTCAAAAGGAAAATAAGCTTCACCACTACTTTTACCTTCCCAAACAAACCAGTGCAAGACCTAAACAAACAAAAACATTGACATGGTCTTTGACAGGCTCAAACAATGCTTCCTCCGGTTTTCGATGCTGCTGTTTTCTGAGCTGTGCTATTTCATAGTGGCCACTGGACAGTTAAACTCTCCCATGACTTACGCTGAAGGAATGTCTCGAGGAGGAGGCTTGAGTCGGCCCAGGGCTTGGCAGTGCAGAGGCGAAGCTGAGTCTCTGACTGCATGTCCTCCTCAGAGATAAATTGCAGCTCCAACCACAATTATAGGCTTGGTGCAGAGATTATGGGAGGCAGACGTCTGGCTTGCATTCGGCAAGACTTCAGGCTGGGTGATGCTAACAGTCCCCCCCGGCCTTAAAAACCCACGGTGCTGTGAATTTTTAATCTATCCTTGAAAAGATAAACCTAGACGTGACGTTAGGCATTCCTCACATCCCCTTCTCCCCAGACAGATGCCTGCGCCTGTCGCCTGTGCATCAGAAGCGACGCTGGTGCTTACCAGATTTGGGGTTGCAGAGCACAGGGGGGCTGCTGCTGAGCGTCGGGCTGCTGCTGAAGTACCCACTGCTGCCACAGCTGCTCATGCTGCTCCTCCGCACCGCCGACACGATCTTAATCTCCTTGGTGGGACTCACTGCAAGCCCCGAGAAAACACAGGGAGAAAGGGAACCGGCGTCCATTATTAAATGAGTTTCTCCGGGTTCTTTAAGACACTAAGCCACGCTTTCACCTTTCTAAGGGGTAAGCGTGTTGCACACAGAAGGGTCACTGCATGACTATAACACCATAGCTAACATGACAGCTGAACTGCTCCCATTGCAGGATTTTCTAGGAGGCATTTCAGTATAGAGAAATAATTTTTTCTACTTCCCATTTATTCTTTCATTTCCTGCTTGATAGCATTGTATAGCAAACACTGCAGGATCCCTTCCCCTCACTTTTCTCAAAACCAGCATAGAATATATGGCAAATTGCTCTGGGCTTAGGGGGATTTAAATCCATTCTGTTTGATCATGGACACTAATTTTTGACCAGCAAGAGAGCTGTTATTTATACAGGAGCAAAACCACCACAGAGAGCTAAAGATTTGGTAAACTGAGTGAAAGCACAATCCCTGTGAACAGGGATATGCGATACCCTGTACTTTTTTCAGATAAACACTGAAATCCCTTGCACAAAAAGGATGCTAAAGGATATTTAGCATCCCATGGAGTCACTCTACAGACAGCAGTAGAGTTGATGAGTCACCTGAGAGAAAACTGGTGTGTTTTCTGTTGTCATGGTTCTGCTTGCGCAGGCAAAAGGGGCTGTCATGGCTTTCTGGCATCAGGCGAGACTTCTCAGTGAGCAGCTCCATTAACCGCCGCCGCCGGCGGAAATTCATTCTGCACTGGTAGAGCAAGTTGCTGTCCATAAAATGGTGCTTGTTGGACACTGGAAAAAGAATCAGATAGAAGTGATTGCTTGGTGGGACTGAAATCTGAGCGTACCTATCTGCCACGTGTGCCCTCCCATGAGGAACAGACACTCACACCTCTTCCCTCCCCGCTGCAGACTCAGAAAAGGGGCAAGGTGGCCAGCTTCACACCGGTGGCTTCAACAAGCACGCTTCTATAGGGTCGGTAACACAGTAGGAACTTCAGCGGCCACAGCTGCAAGGCATCTTTCAGAGCACCTTGATTAATGGCAAGCACTCCTTTTTGTCGAGTGGAAGTGGAAGCACTCCATCGCTCTGTGACAGGCCGCGTGACGCCCCTCTCGGTGCACGCTGTGTGCCAGGCGGAGCTGTGGTCACTGCATACCAGACTTACGTCCCTCCCTCCCCTGAGCTTTGTGCCTCGATCGCAGGCGGCCCTGAGAAGCTGGCCGCCCTGCCTGCCTCCATGAGAGCCACGGGGCAGCAGAAAAGGGAGACCTGTGTATTTCCTCTGTCTTATCCACCACAGACACGGTGTCCCAGACACTTCCTGCATTCCGCTTCCTCTCCTTTGCACGCATACACAAGGTTTGGGAACAGGCACCTGGCCAAAAATCATTTCTAACGTAACGAGCAGAAGTCTTAATTACAACCTGTTTTGACACTGAGAGCAGATCCCAGGTTGCTGGTGGACTGAGTGTGCCCACAGACTGCAGCCTGCCCGCAGTGTCTGCGTGGTTGCTGTAGCTGCTTCTCAATAGCGATGTAAAATGCAGCAGTTGGACCGAGCTCTGTGCCAGGTCCCTGAAGAGCTCTGACTCCTGCAGGGCTGGACTGCAGAAAGCTCTCCTGAGCAGCCCCTGCGTTAGCACTGCAGGACCCTAAATAGCTGCAGGAGATGTTTTGGCTGCATTCTCCCCGTCTTCACTCAGCTCCTCCGATCACGTTCCACGGAAATGACTTCCCGCAGCTGATCTTTCCCATGAAGGATCTACATTCTGGATTTACCCCGCTTAGAAATTGCATTTCTTCCAATATTGAATCACGAGGACTGGCGGGCTGTATGTATTTACATGTAACGTCTAAACAACACCACAGATACGCGCTCAGACAGCAGCCAAGCCTGACGCTTGGCGAACATGACTCAGGCATTCGGCCTCAGCCTCTGCCGCAGGCACTGCGCCGGAGCCTTGCTCTCAGCTCTGCCTGGCACCTGCGGTCTGAAAGCAGCAGAACCCAGGGTGCTGCGCCAGATCTGCAGCCCTCAACGTGCTCTTTGATCTCATCCCTTCTTTCACACCCCTCAACACGCTCCTTCTTCCTCTCACCCCTTCTGAACACCTTACAATTTTGTAGCAGGAGCCTTGCATGATAGCCTTGCAAAAAAGGCTGTATTTAAACATGCACTTCCTCTGTCTTTTGATACCCGTGAGCTGGAGGAATACCTTCAAAGAGCCCAGACATCTTCTGCAGCAGGTTCTGGTCTCAGAGACCATATTCATTCCAGGGAAGTGTAGTAAGTTATCCTTACTTCCTTAGAAGAGGCCAGCCTAGCCGTGATGCTCAGGGCTCAGCCCTCCATACAGGCACAGAAGCTGCCATATGGGGTCAGACTGTGAGTCCCTCTTGCGGAGAAGCCTAGAGAAGCCAGTCTCTTGCTTGCCTGGGCCACTGCCAGAGATGGGACACCGCACAGATGGACCTTCTGCCTTTGGGACACAGGGAATAATCAGGACACAGGAGTTTCATGAACTGCATGTGCCTGTGCCCTGGCTGCCACGCCGAGTTTCTGCCTTGACTCCCACAGCATGGGGTAAGCTGCACGGCATTTTGCGTGGTGCTTTCCTCCTCCTTCGAAACTCTACCTTTATTTTTTCACGAATAAAGCAGAAAAGATGTGCCAGGCACCCAAAGTGCAATGCTTCAGGCACCATCTACACAACAGAGTGCTGGTATCTGCACTGGGTGATTCCCTTTGAGAGCTTCAGAAGAGCCAGTGCCACTTGGTTTTATTCAGCTTCATCTCGGGGCTGAACCTGTTATTTCCTCAAATCAGCCATATGCAGCCACATGGCTTTGCTAAGTCCCATTTAGCACCGCAAGCAATTCATTCGTGTGTCCTGACACCTTCATTACTGCAGGCACACACTGCTGCTGCGCTCATCGCTTTGGACATATGTAGCATGCGGTACTATTAAGCAGCAGTCACTAACGACCACTATTTTTGAAGAACTGAAATAGAGGAGGAGAGATCTGGAGCCTTGCCTACATCCACAAAAGGATTTGCTGTCTGAGACAGAATTAATACGTTGGTGTTCCCAGGCACCACTCTCATTTTCAGACCACTGCCACAAGTAAAAGTATTCTAGTAATAGAATACCGCAGGATTAGAATAACCTGATGCAAATACAAAATAAATTAAAAATAAATAAATAAAAACACTTCATTTTTTTGTGATGACATCTTAAAGAGTTCACTGGAACTTAAAAGGAAAAGCACTACTTAGTCAGCATGCTACTGGGGTTCATAATCTTACATGAAAGGGGACACCACAAATACTCACCTGGAAGCAGAATTACTAACTGTTTGCCATATAAGAAATACCATCATGGTTTCTGATTCAATTTAAATATTATGACACTGCAGCTTTTAAGAAACACAATTCTGTTCTGTTTGTGCCGTTAACTGAAGTGCCCTGACAGCCTTCAGAAATTATGATAATCAGAGATCAACACATGCTTGATTTGCAGGCACCATAAAGCACTTAAATTCTGGACTAATTACTGACCATGAAACCACAGAATGTAACCGTTTTATACCATGATACTGGAGCATTTTAGAATAACAATATTTGTTTTGACTAAATACTGCAACATTACATGCTTACAATAGTGAAGCTTAGGTTTTATATTGGAGTAACTATTTTACTCCACGGAAGGGTGAATTTTGATGCAATAAATGAAGACGAGTGTAAAAGATAAGAACAATTACTGTATGTTGTAGAATACTTGTATGTGATTTGCACGATGAATGGCTTATAGCCCCAGTGCTTAGGACAGGTAGTATCAATGCAGAATTTGGAGTGCTCGCTGATTTTCATAGTTTAATTCTTCATTTCTCCTGATAGTTCACATTTCATGTGAGAACGTTAGAACAACATTCTCAGTTTGAGAAAATAATGTATTTGTAGCACCATGTAACTTTATGCATATTGCTTGACTGAAAGGTAATATTTATGTACATTTAAGGAGAGGCTTAAAAAATAAACAGACATACGTAGCTCAAACAACCTCATTGTACATACATCACCAAATAAAATAACACACCAAAATTACTGGTGTGACCCATGGGACCTTTTTTTTTTTTTTTGAATCATCAACTTCCTGACTTATTCATGATATAGGATGAAATGTCAAAATGTCCATGCTGGGATTCTGGCTGAGCGTATTTGGCATGTTGTGAAAAAAGGGATGTCCAGACTACAGATGAGAAGAGGCTGAGGAGGGGGAGACAGGCACCAGTGCAGGCTGTCTCTGACAGACTCCTCGCATGGAGATGTGCGTGCCCTTGTCCCTGAGGAAAGCTGCTGACACAAGTCACAAGTATGTGACTACTGGGCATCGAGCACACACAGAAGTTGGTTTTGTCACACTGTACACGACAGCCAAGAGGCAGCAGAGCAAGCAGTGTTCATTTACCTGCTTCAACAGCCAGCATTTTGCTGAAATCAGCAGAGAAAAGTGGGAGTGAAAACATTTTCAAAGCTGACAGCAGAAAGCTCAGAGGGCTGCACAGACTTGCTCAGGAAGGATTTCTTTAAAGGTAATTCAGAGGTTGTTACCTCGAGTGTTGACTCAGAGCTGCAGCAGATAAACCTGTCGTGGCTGACAAGGCTCGTGCTCCAAGTCCCTGTGCCTCTCGTGGAAGCTGCTCCCTCCGGATAGGGACTGACTTACCTACTTACTCCTCAGTTAGCTCACTGCCCTTCACAATGCAGCACAGAAAAGCAAACCCGCACCCATTTCGGTTTGTCTTAAAATGTCAGGCTGTGGCTGGCAAGTATCAGGACCTGCTTCTATACATGATGAGGGTGATGTTGTAAAGAGGAAGGTGGGGTGATTTTATGGGTTTTTCATTCCTGTTTAATTCACCACTGCTCATGTGGCAACATGTTCATGTTATGATGTGCAGTTTATGAAACAGAGAGAAACTGTACCAAAGAGCATACGGTGACTGGCAACCTCCAAAATCATAAAAATGCACAAGGGAAGTTCTGGTCTAAGAGGGAAAGGCATGAACATTAACTCCAGGTCATGGATGTCAAGTTTGCAGGTATAGTCACAACCCACCAGTCTGATCTCCCACATACACAGGACACAAAATTACAGCCAGAAGCAGAACTAAAAAATTACCTTCTAATCTCACAAAAATACAGTTTACTTTTACTCTAAAGCAGCCTGTAATGTCTGCTTTACTCTTCCCCTCATGAGCTGTCCCAATTACTTTCCCTGCCAGGCAATTAATGCTAAACTCAAGGTTGAACGTGTTTAGCTTCTAATCCGTGGACTTCGTAACACCTTTGTTGGAAAGTTACATAAGGTCTTGTCAGAAACCTTTGTAAAGAAGTCTGTGAAGTTATGGAGCCAACTCTCAAACATCTTTGATCAGCTGAATAAATAATACCCCTTAAATTCAGGTTTATTCTTCACCCTTCCTCCAGTTCTCCTCAGAGCTTCTTTATCCTTCCTAAAATACGGATCTCAGAGCATGCTCATCGTTAAAGCCTCATTCCTCTTCTTTTACTTACAGGTGTCCTTTTGTACATCTCAGCCTACAGTAATAGTTACTACAACCGTACTGTGCTAACAGCATCAGCTGGGAACCATTTGTGTAGGTGCCCTGTGCGTCCTCCTTCCCCTGCTCAGCATTGCATCATACCAACGAACAGGGCTGGTATTCTCACTTCCTAGGTGTACTAGGAAGTTATTAGTTATATGAAGACACACCTCTTTTTGGATAATGACTGACAACAACAGGTTAATTTATAGAGTGCAATTATTTGTTTGCTGCCTCATTTATCCACAGAGTTTGCAAACTTTGTCAGCAAAGCTTTTAGATGATCATTCCATATTTGCTTTACTGTTAAGAAAAGAAAACTCAGACTATTTATTTTGGCATTTCTCAGACTGTGAACACCTAATGTTGCAACCTTGGCAGTTCTTGTGCCTGGCTGCTTCACAGTTTCTGTCCAAATATATGAAATATAAACTGCAATGTCCACACAAATCTTCTTTCAGCTTCCGATTCTGCCATAAAATCCTGGGAACTGTACAGGGCTCAAACAGCCTTTTCTTCTGCAAGGAGACTGATGCACAGCAGAGATAAAAATATTAGCTTTACATTGATTTCATGGAACTGAGGAGGCTTTAGAAAGTACAAAAGCCTATTTTAATAAATGGTGTGACTCATGCCTTAAAAATCAAGCCATTTTCATAACTGGCTCTTTCCCCAAATCCCTCCCGCAACCTCAGTTCCCCGTGATTTTTAGGGCTGATAATCTGCACATCTCCAGTGTAGTGATTAGTGTTTTCTACCAGCTGAATGCTACGGATCCCAGCAGATGCTGGGCAGTGATGTACCCCAGCTGATCTGCATGTTCCCAGAAACAAGAAGCCATCACTCGCTGATAGCTAGGGCATCCATGGCTGCTTTGTGTCAGGGAGCAGTGGGAAGGAGATAGAAGTTCCCCAAGGAGCCGATGAGCAGTTCTCCTCAAGACAGCAGAGGACAAGATCAAGTGTGTGCTTGTTTGTTTGGGTAAGTGTGTGCGTGTGCTGGGGTTAAGAGGCGAGGTTAGAAAAGCATTAGCTAAGTACACAGAATTCTCAGCGCTGCTATGTCAGGTCTTTTCCTACTTGAAGACACAAGCAGCACCGAACCCTTCCCAGCAGTGCGCAGCTTATTTCCAAGCCCTTCAGTGTAAGACAGCGATCCCAGTTTATCCTTAAGTAGACTGTATCTTCATACTGAGGTAGTTCGCTCTGTTAAAATAGAGTTAAGCCCAACCCAAAGCTGCGGATCCCTTCTGGACCTTCCCCACTACTGGCTGCAGTGGTTTGCCCCTTCCCACAGCACGTCTCAGAAGACCATACCAGTTTTGACCTCTGAAGTGACAGGAATTTACCCCAAAAGAGTTGACATTGTACTGAAAACAAGTGGAGGGTGATGAGAAACATCATCAATGCGATGTGAAGCCCTCAGACCAGCTGTGGGAGGGAGGGACGGGGGCTGCTGGTTGCCCTGAGGGAGGGCATGGCTGGGTTGGTGGGGCTCTGCCACTCCTTCTGGCAAGGCCTCGGCTCCAGCCCCACGGCCCTTGCTCCCTCGCTCCCCTCTCCTAAGCAGAACTGGTGTTTGGAAGGGAAGGAAACAAAACAACGCTGCAAAACAACAGATCCTTAAAAAAAAAAAAAAAAAAAAAAAACCTCTCTGCATAGCTAGCACACAGCTTGCTGCACTGATCTCCTCAGCGCCTCGGGCCTTTTGCCAGCTTGGTTTCTGCCTCTTGCCAGAAAAGCAGTGGAAGTGCACGGCCACTTTTGCTCGCGTGGGGCTTGGACGAGCCTGCAGGCTTGGAGGAGAAGGTGAGCTGCTCGTCCTGCAGAGCTTCTCGCTTTCAGCATTTCCTAACCCGCTCAGCGCTGCCACCCCGGTCACACAGCACTGCGGCTCCTGCCCCACCGCTCCTGCTCTCCTGCCCTTCACCAGCGCACGTGCAGCCAACAGAGAATAAATGACACTTTAATCTGCACTGGACAATGCTTTTCCCACTCCTCTCAAAGGCTTCCTGTTTTTCTAAAGCTAAACTGGCTTCTGCAAATGCATTTTCATAATGGCACCTATTCGGATTAGTTTCCTTTTACACATTGATGAATTCCACCTGCTTGGAGCTCCCTCCCGTCAAGGCAGAGGGACTACAATGCCCAACGAGCAGACAGCCTTCCATCTCCGACTCCTTGCACCATATAAACATGACACTTGCATTTCCACCTTTTATGAATGCGTATGTGCTGCGTAGACTGTAGATAAGCCCACCTGTGAATGCACTCACTCTGCATGCACTCACTCTTGGCACTGCGGCTGTACTATGTGGGATTGTTTTCACATTTGGATTACGAGGAGTTCGCTGAGAGCAGACAATGGATCTAAGTTTGAACTGCTACAGTTTCCACTGAGCCTGTTGTATAAAACTGTAAGGCAGATCCTGAGGCTGAAGTACAAAATGCAGAGAGCTGTTCCACCTCATCCCAGCAAAGGGTGAAGCCAGTAAGCATGTCCTACAAGTGACAAGTGTCCAGAGAAAAACTGTGATATAGAGAACCATGTCTCCTGAGCTATTGCAATGAAATGCAGTATATTCATGTAGCGAAAAAACAGTCTAGACAACTTTTATTCTGCCTTCAAAGCATAAGGATTACAATACACAGGTGTCAAAAGTTCCTTGGGAAATGAAATACGCCGAGTCTCCTGCTCCTATTAAAGCGGTGTGTTCTGCTCAGTGCATTAGCATTTCATTTTAGCTGCCTTAAAATAGGTATGCAGAAAAATGTTTCTAAATACACTTTGTCTTTCCAGTAGGTTTGCAATCTATTTGCAGTCTATTTTCAAATACACGCTCCTTATTCTAGAATGAAAAGCCAGTGTTGAATCACACTCATTTCAGCAGCCTTTTCAGTTTGTATACGAGGATTTATCATCTTTAATTTAGCAAGTTTACAGAACACAGCCAACTGGTTTTCTCTGCTTCCAAATAAAGTATGGAAAGTACAGTCTGTGGCAAGGGAAGCAGAAGATGAAAAGGCCCATCTGGGTATCTTTTTTATGTTGCAGCTGTTAAGAACTGAAACCCATTCTCTGACAGAAAAATAGAATTCAGTAGTTAATATGAAAAGGCATGTTCATGTGTTATTTCCCTAATGTATAGACATGTGTGGCTCTTTCAAAAAAAATAAAAATAAAATAAATTCCTGCTTTAGATAAAGACAATTGCAAGGAGAGCACAATGAAGAGCTGACAGAATAGGAAGCTGGAAGATTATACACTCGTGTGCAAAGTTCTTATTCTCTTACATTTCTACCGGGGCAAAATCATGAAAAAAATGCAAAGATGTCTGCAGGTTTAGCATAAGCAGCTGAATTACTGTAGGTGAGGTCGCTGTCCCTATTCATGGGGACTACCACGGAAGGACTGCCACACAGATTAAAAAAAAAAATCAGTGACACTGCCCGGCATCATCGCAGGAGGAACCAGGCTAATAATAGAAACAAAGTTACGCTGGAGGACTTTAAAGCCTAACTGAAGGCTTGAGTTTTACTGAGACAAATCAAGGCACCACCTGTGAAAGTAAAATCTTTTACAGTTTTTAGTACTATGTAGAATGGACTATAGGACTATATAGACTGAATGCTTTTTGGACTATACAGAATGAATACTTGGATATTTCCAACAGCTGCAGGTGTTAGATCAACCATATAAATGATATAAAAATCCGTGTGTTAACTTTGGAGGAGGAAATCTATGACCACTTAAGACAAGGATTTAGGGGATGGTTCAATGGCACTTGTAAATTGCTCACCGAAGTCGGTATTTCCAAGCATAGGGTTTCCAAAGAGAAATCTCAAATTAAGGAAGAAGTCAGTATTTCACATATATGGCAAATTTTCACTCATAAAATAAGAAATGCCAACTAATCATAAGGAATTGAGTATATAAAGTAAATTTAACAACTCGTTACAATTTACAGAAATTTAGGTGAGAAAGGAACACTTCTCAACAAAAGAAAAAGAAATAAATACATCGTTAGATATCTAATCTAATTCCACAATTTAAAGAACTTTCAACTGCATCATACATCTTGATGTTTAAAACTAAATGCAGTGATCATCTTGTTCAGGGCAATTTTGCCTCATTTTGTAAGGTATGCAGTCCTTGCAGAGAAGAGGGAAAGTTAAGTACATGTTTTAAGACTTCTCTGCAGAGACAGGGAGATAGCATGTGTCAATATTTACTGTTCTCATTAAGTCACTACAAAATGTTTGTTTTCACCTTTGAAAGTAATTTGCACAGTGGAGTTGTGCTGATAAAGGATTGACGCTTGAGAGGTGGCAAGCACCTGCTTCTGTGCTGAGCAGAACATACGCATGCCTTGGGCTCACCAGGTCTAGCCAAGAGCAATTAGCTCAATTCAACTTTTTTAGGCTGAAAGGTATTGCAACTGCGGGGGAGGAGGAAGGACACAGATCATGTCTGGCACATCTTAACACAGGTTTTCTATCATAATAAAATCCTAGCACTAATCAGATGTTTCAAGCAAGGTATCTGCTAGCCAGTCAGCTCCCGGAGAGATTTTCCCACCCCTCAGTCATTTAGGAAAGCAAAGTCCATGTCATTTTCAACACCCATCACATGTGCTCCTCTGCTGGTCTAGGGCTGGGAAGCTGCATCCGGAGCCGCTGTTGACTCACACAGCAGGTAGGCAGCAGTGGGCAGCGATGCGAACCACCCCTCACTGAATCGTGCTGCAGTCGCTGCCTAGGGAAGGTGCTGGGCAGATGTCAGATCCAGCGCGTCAGAGAGGAAATAACACAAAGCACATGCGCTCAAGAGCAAGAAGCAGCTTGGAAAATAGCAACAGCGAAAGAGACAGAATGTGACTTGGCACAGGAGGACGAGCGCTGCTGCTCCACCACGCACCTCTCACAGGCACACACCGCGCTGCGTGCCCTGCAGGACAAGCACTCTGTATCTGCACACCACAAAATGCTGAAAAGGATTTCAAAATGTTTGGTGGCTGCCACAGAGGAAATGCAAATACTCATCTTGAGAAGATGCTGAGAATGGATAAGTTACTCTTACTGGTATTAACCAGATTTTTGAAATGGAAAGTGTTTATCCCTTGAGTTTCCAGACCTTAAACTTTTCTGCAAGATGTACAGATGTTTCTTCATCCCCCAGCTTCTGTACCCAGAGAGTCCTGGAAGGAGGACGAGAGGACTTAATCTATGTCAGTGGTTCTCTGCCGCTGGGGCTGTAGGTGCAGGGTAAGTGCTGCAGGAGATGCCATAACCGACTAGCATGAGCCAAAAATGATGCCAGAAAGAGCCCTGTGCATACCCTCATTCCTCCTTGGATATCTCAGTATCCCTGTTTTCCAGATTGAGCAAGGGCTGTGACTGTGTGTGGCTGCTCATGCCGTTCTTTGCCTGCCCCCAGCCCACCCTTGCTTTGGTCTGATCTACCCCAGTGCCGGCAGACAGCTTTCTTCATCTCTTGCTGCATGTGAATTTTGACCACAGTAGTTAATCTGTCCCACTCTTTCCCTAGGAAGAAAAACTAGGAAAGATCCGGTCTCCTTGGAGGAAATTCTTACCTGTTAATTCTACAAAGCTCTGCATACCTTGCTCACCATACTAGAAACGGGCTTTCACACAGCTGAGAAACGTGTTCTGTGCCCCTTTTGTCCTTGCTGTTCTTGAACGCCCATAGCCCTGTTTATAATTCCTCCCACAGTCATCATTCCTATATTCTGGCAAAGACCATCAGCGTTCACAATGCAGAATAATAACTACTGGCAATTACCCTGCCAATGCAAGCCATGAAGAAACGTAGAGTGCACAATACGCTGCTACCTATAATGATTTTATTCCACAGTACCTGGGGGTACCAGCCCCTAGGAAAGGACATCTGGCTCCTATTTCTGAGAACAGCGGTTTGTGGGTTTTGATTTGTATGCGCCCGTGGAATTTTTGAAGGAAGCAATTCAGAACTTAAGCACATTTCATCATTTTCATTTATGGCAGGGGAAATGTGTATAGTTATACATGCCCGAAGAGATCAGGAGGATTATTTTTAAACTGAAACCTTTGATGTTTTTACAGCATTTACACAATTCCTCTTAAACCAATGTTTTCCTTTTTAAAATTAGCATCAGCGTTTGTTTCCTGTGTGAAACCTGGTTTGTGTCTGACCAATTAAAGTGAAGACAAATGTGACAGGAAACTGTTTTGAATACAGTACCTCAGCTGCAAAGTATAACTTTTCTGAGTAATTGAAATGAAAGTCAGTATCAGTAAAAATAAATTGCACAATTCGGTTGTGGCTGGAAAATTACTACTGAGACAGGCAACTTGATACAACTATTTCTATTACTTTCTATTGCATTAGGTAAGGCAATAAATACTTAATAAGAATAGTAGAGCAAGGTTTATTTTATTCCACATTGTGCATATCAAACAATACTGCTAGCAAAAGGTTGCCCTTAGGGCAGGAAAATGTTTCATTCTCCATGCCTCTGCGGTCGAGAGCCTTTCTGCTGGTTCTGCCAAAAAGGATGCCAATTAGTGTCGAGTAACATTTTGGTACTGCTGATGCAATGCACAACAAAGGGAACATAGTATGGGGAAATGGACTTGCTGTACTAAGAGATCAAAAATACCACTTTTATTCTGGTAATTGGACCTAGAGTTCAGTGAGAGGGAGAACAAGAGAACACTACTCCTGCCATTTCATGGTTTACATCCCCAGTTTGGTACTGGGAAGTCTCATTTCAAGATCGCCTGTTAGAGGAAGGTGACATTGTATAAACCTTCAAAACGCACAGATCGTAGCCAGATGCTCAGGTGAATCCCTCACCAGCTGTGTTAATTCCGCTTGCTCTGTCACGAATATTCCTCATGCCATCTAGACAAATTGCTTCTGTGAAATCCAGAGGAGAATGAAATCTGTTTAGAAGCGTGCACGAAGCATGTTCACTGGCAGAGATAAATGTCAGGGACATTATTCAGTTTTATTGTACTTCCAGCTTCCCCAGCGGGTCCCACTGATCTGCCTCTGCCCGTATAAAAGCAGAGTGAGGAAGATGACGGTACCTCGGAGAGAAGGCCACTTCGCTCAGCAGTCAGTCAGTTCCCAGAATCCCTTCTTGTGGTCATTTCATGAGTTTCAGATCTAACAGAGTGCTTTGCAGATGATGCTGACATCCAAAGAGGATGGGCAGGGGATAAAACTGACCAAAGCAATCCCAAGTGGTAAGCAGGGACAGCATTGCTCAGGAACACCCCCCAGAAATCCTGCTTGACAGGGACAAAACGACTTCCCTGACAATGGCACTGCTGATCATTTGCCATAGTTTAATGAGAACAATGTTTGATCTGCAATGATTAAACCTGACTTTCTTAGCTTTGCAGAGATTTCAATAGAAAAGTAAATCCAGCTTCACACCATGTATTGTCGTGACTTTATTTCCTCTGCAAAAATGCCAACATCAGCATAAACCTGTTTTTTTTGTTGTTTTGTTTTGTTTTTTTTAAGGGAAGTTTATTATGTGTATAGTACACAGAAGATGCTCAGGTAAAAATAGGAATTAGATCACTGCTGCTATAAAGAGGAGTGGAATATCTTCCCTTAGTCAAGCCCCAAGCAGTTGGCACCCTATAAATCATAGGAAGCACAGGGGTAATTATAGAACTGGAAGCTGATTACTGTAAACATTCAGAAGTAGCTCCTAGTAAGTGGAAACTAAACATAATGTGAGCATGATCACAACCATGAAGGAACCATGCAGGTCACTATACCCCCATTTTTTCTCTATTCCTTAAGACTAGGTTACCTCACGAAGCAACAAGCAAGAGAGTCAATCTAGCACCTTGTAGTTTAACAGCCTGTTAATACTGTGAATTTTGTTCTCTGTCAAAATTAGTGTTGATTTGACAACACTCTGATCACAAGGATCTGATTACTTTCCTGCTTGCATTAAGCAACACTGCTAGCAGCTTCTGCCAGTAGGTTCTGCCACCTTCAAGCACCCTGTTTGTCACTCTCACGAGGGGTGCTGGTGCCTTTGTGGTGGAAAACACCCAGTCAAAGAAGTCCAACCTGCACTGAAATTAGATGATGTCAACACATGAAATGGGTTTTAATGCCGGGGGTGTTCATTTTGTCACTCTTGGGGCCACAGAGAGAGAAAACTGTCTCCTCCACCTTTAATACAGGGACCTTAGTGAAGGTGCAGCCACAGTGAGCTGGACCGTGACAAAGTGTCAGATTCCTGCCTCAGAGGAGTCAGACCTCCAGGACCAACACCACAACACTTGAGCTGAAAGCGATACCCTCTTTCTTACCCAAACATACCAGAATGATTATGCAACATGACCAGGAGGGAAGCTTGTTTTCTGACATCAGATTTTGCTCTGCTCCTGCCCTCAAATACTGTATCTTCTTGAGATACATGTAGGAAGATACACAGAACATGTAGTTTTTACTCTACATAGAGAATGTAGCTTATTTGTGCTTCTAATCCCTATCTGATCCTTACAAAGCTATTTACCTCAATTATAATTACTGCTGATAACAAGTTCTACAAGTTAATTACTCCAAACATAAGAACGTTCTTTTTCATCCATACACTTACATAGTCATTATACAATCCCAAATTCTAGTTTTCATCTCTATGTGAGGCAGAATTTTCAGAACTAAGACAAGTTTTGAAAAAGCCACCCTTTTGTTAAACAACTCCTACCTAAAGTTATCAAGAACACGGACATACAATGCCTAGAAAGACAACATAACTTTACCTGAAGAAGGCACCACAAAAAGCATAACTTTTGCCACCTGGCAGTAAGTGTCTCACCGTGCTGTATAATCCCATGCTCCAAAAGTCTGCGGCCAAGCTGCTCGGCTTCGGTCCTCGTCGTGGCCTCTCCTTCCTGGATGAGCCAGTCAATGAACTCTGATGCCACAAAGGTCCGCTCATACTTGACTCCTTCCTCTTCCCTGGCTTGCAAAAGAGTATTTTCAGAACTCATCAACCTGGTAGGGAAGCGAAAAAAAACAATAGGGAAAATGATACTTCAAAAAAACAACTCCAGATCTATTCTGGCAAATCTCACTGATACCAAGCAAACAGATGTGAACCTAACTTACTAAATCTTCCCTCAAGCTATCAATCTAAACTTAGTATGGGAATTATAGCAGCTCAGTCGAGAAATTTAGGCTTCATATACCTATATGAAGTTAAAGCTTTCTCCTTTTCCCTAAAAGAAAACAAGGTTCTTCAGCTTTGCATTTCCCATATTTAGTTCTTTAGCTTCCCTGAAAGTTAACGTATAATTGACCTCAAAATAAAATCAGCCTAAAAGCACCAAGTTATAGTTAATGTGTTCAAAAATTCCTAATTAATTTTTACAGTCAGCAGGACTATGCCCCCAAGTCATTTAGATGGTTTTGAAAATTCTCCCTGTAAGCTGTAAAACAGCTGCAGAAAAATTCAAGAGGAAGGAAAAAAGGCAGTTCTGTGGTCTGGATGGTTGGTAAATATTTGGCTCCCACCACTCCGCGATGCAGCTGCAGCCAGTGAAATTGTACACCTGAACACATTTTGACATTGGAGATAATCTCTCAGTTTGCCCTAACACAAGAGTTAAGAACATTATGAGGTGTCTCCAAATCTCCATCCAATTGGCACATATATAACTTAAAAACACTAGGAAAATTCTTCTCCATTCAAGGAACCTAAACAAATGACGCAATATAAAAACAAAAGGAAAAAGAAAAAAAAAAAAAAGCCTCAGTATTTTGTTAATGCAAAAATGAGGTTGACATTTTGGAGGAGAAGAAATGAGAATCAGTCTCTTTTAATACAGAACTGCACTTTTTTGTTGGGAGACTGAGAAACACAGCCTCTTTATTCGTTAATTTAATTATTATTCATAATTATTTTATTTACTATAGGCTAAAGGCAAGATTTTCAGAACAACTGTTCAAGAATGGCTTGTTTGAGTTTTTTTCCATGTAAGATTGTAAGTCTCCTCCCCTCACCAACTATTTGGAAATTAAAGGCACAACTGGACCACAATGTGAAAATTCCAAAAGCTCTTGATCTTTGCCCTTCTTATCAGAAAATTGAATTTCATATAAACCTATACATGAGTGATCACTTTCTTAAATTGCCAGTATGCCCAGAACTGATGGAAATCATGGAAAGTACAATAAATATATAACTTCACCTCTTTTGGGGGCTTCTGAATTCCGAAGTTGGGCATCAGAAATAGAGAACACAGAAGTTTCATTTGAAATTACAGTGAAGACGTTTGATGGGACCTGCCCCTTGTTATTTCACCTGAACGATTTATTCCAGTGACTTTAATGAGAGCTAACCAGAAGCCAGGGCTGGCTGAATGTGACCCCAGGCAGCAGATCATCAAACCAGTCAAAGGCTGCTCTGCCACAGCTGAAGCTGAGCGGCAGATATAATGAACTGCTCCTGTCCATGTCGGTGTGTCGTTACCAACACCTCTGAGCTGAGTAAGGATGAAGAAAGTCAAAATTAGCTGAATTCAGGGATGGGGTCAAAAGCAAGAACGTGTATCATGGGGGACAAGATACTGACTCCAGAACTCTTGCAAAGGTTTTATTCTTTTTCATATTTTTATTTGCCCACGTGTGCATGCAAGGCTTAGCTCTCTGTCCCACGCTAACCACACCTGATTTGGAGAGAGCTCCAAGAGACCATCTTTAAATGTCTCTTGTTCACCAAGCTTTTTTCCCCCTGAGAAATAAAAAGCAAACCCAAAACTCGTGTCTTTTATACCATCTGCTGCATGGTTACCCAGAACTGGTTGCCCAGGCTCTGCGGGCACCAAACAAAAAGTCCTGAGGATTGTGTTAATTGTTCTTTGATGAGCTTATAATTAGTTGACCAGCTCATTGAAGCACCAGATAGAGAGGTCCTTGAAAAAGTGATGCTAATCATTAGATTTTTACAGCCACAAAAGAAATCTGGAAAAATATCAAGTGGAAAAACACTCAGCTTGACATTTCACACCCTTCTGCATGTGCCCAGAATAGCACTGCAAAGGATTTGGACTTGTGAACAGACACGGCAAATTGACAGTTTTACAAACCCAGAAACAGCAATCCACTGCTAACTGAAGTAAATCACTGTAACGCCACTGCTGTCAACAGAAGTGTACCAATTTCCATCAGCCAAAACCTGGCCTGGCATTAGCCAAAATTGGAAACTGCCTCTCTCTCTTCCATTTTCTGTGTGTTTCCAAAAACATGAGACCGTTTATGTCAAAACCTATTATTTGTTACAACTTGTGTTAACCTACGTGAACGGAATGTATTTAGCCAAACACAAAACATTTCAGAAGATTTTTTTTTACTTTGTTTTATCTAAATAACTGCACCAAAGGATAAATGTAAATTAACCGCTTATGAGGTAAAATGAAAGTGATTCAAAGAACACCGTCTCAAAATTATCTGAATGATTTCCTGAAATTAACACCATAAAATCGCACTTTTCACTGTGAAATCTAATTGAAAGTTGAAGCTGAAGTCAATGTCATGAGATGACTCGTAGCTCCTAAAACTGACTGCACCAGAAACACTACAGTCCTGCGCGCCTGACCTAAACCTACGAGAACTGCAAACATAATAAAAATATGGTGCCTGCACAACTTGAATTTTTAAAAAAAAAAAGAAACCCAACTAAGAAAGGTCTGTGTTGGATTTATATAAGACTTGCAGGGAGGGTTTTGTTGAACAGGAAACATGCTTATCTTATCCAATCTCTTTGGTCAGTCCTGCAGAGTATGAAAACTGATACCATCCTTGGGTCTAGTGAACTGTTCCAGAATTTTCAGGAAGACTTAAAGCCGTAGGTAATCCATTAGGTTTCATCTGTAGTTATAAACCTGAAACTCAAAGCACGTTCACAGAAAGGGTTACCAAAGTTTGCACCGATGTGCAGGCAATCTGAGCTGTTTGATGATTTTCAGCGCAAATGAAGGGAGGATAGGGTCAGAGACTGATTTTAAATCTTCTAATCAGGCACCTACAACCACCAAAGGCATTCATGACAGGTAAGGGAGGTAATGCCATAGAGAGGACAGTACAGGGTAAAAGGAGCTCTGTGGTCACATAGAAGGGGGACAAGGAAAGGCTTGGGGACAGACCTGATGGCCCATGTTCCAGAGAGAGCACAGGGCATCTACCCCTCACTGCTGTCTGAATGCTGGGAACTTGCCTAATGCATCCCCTCCTCTGTCTGTGCAGCAGTCTGCTCATCCTCCTAAATCATTTTGCTCATTTTACCCATCGAGGGTAAAAATCTGCGTGAAAGGTGTTGGATAACATCTGCAATGTTTGGCAAGCACAAGCTACTCTGGCTTCTGAATGTAACGGTACTCCAGCCCTGATGTGATGGGTGGGGAAGAGCAGGAAATAGTATTACAATGCGCGTCTTAAAAGAGCAAAGCCTAGTGAAGACCAGCAACACCTAAAAAACTTAGATACATTTCAAAATCATCTTGGCTTCAGATACATTTCCTTTGGCATAGTCACATTTCTCTTGAAATTAGGCCTACAGACATTTTGATAAACAAGTTGAATATACTGGCAACTGATTTCACATCTGTGCATGAAGACTTTCTCCAGTTGTTGCCTTTTAATTACTAGTTTAATTATGCTGAATTAATATTTTCTTTCTCAATGCTATAAGCAAAGACTTGTATTACCCATGTGCGTAGTTCACTGCAGAACTCCTTCTGCACTAGTCTGACGTTCAGTATTGGATTTTGAGTTTAAAATGCATCCAATGAAACTGTGAAGGTGTTGCTAATAGGGATGTAATGAAATCAGAGTGCTCTGCAGACTGGCTTTGCTACTGAAAACAAGTAAACCCAAACAGCCCAGGTATGCAGTCTTATCTCCCGTGAATACAAAATATTTCCAGTGAGCCATGGAGAATTTTTACCAGCTTTGACTGTCACAGACTGGTTTTGAAATGCCATGTATTTTTAAGCTACACTATATTTAGCACTTGGGGCTGGTTCTAAAAGTTTCTGAACCCTTTAGATACGTTGCCTAGGAGCAACCACCTCATGAGGATGAGTTATATTTAGATATAGGTGCTGGTTTGGGTATTAACTCCTTTCCCTTTATAAACACCATTCTGCTGGTGTAGTGTAGGGCGAACTAGACACTAAAGCTTGGTTTGGAGATGGTTCTCCGTGCAGAGAAATGGGGATGGAAGCAGACACACTCGCGGACAGAGCTTTTCCTACCATGGCTCATTTCATGCAGGGGACTGTTATCAGCCTCACCAAGAAAAAAAATGATTTTGCTCACAGAAGCTAAAAACTGAAAACAAGGTTGCAGTCTAGACACACCAATCAACTTCCCATAGCATGGGCTATGCCTGAGGGCAGTGTGTATTAGAGACTAAAGGAGCAAATGCTGTGCTTCGTAAAGCGCAGGAGATTTTGGAGATGGGCAGTCCAACTATCTTTCCCAGTGTATCCAGTGAAGGATTTTTGCCAGTGGCGTATTTTGTGTTTTACCCAATTTATTTTTACTTTAATTAGTCACAGTCACAGAAATGACTCTTTGAGCAACCTGATTCAGTGGGAGGTGTCCCTGCCCATGGCAGGGGGGTGGAACTGGATGATCTTTAAGGTCTCTTCCAACCCAAACCATGCTGTGATTCTGTGATCCTAAATTTTACACGGCAGGTGCAACAAAAGGAGTGGCATTTACAGTTGTTTTTTTATATTTCAGATTAACTGCTATTTCACCAAACTGCCCTTCATAGCCTTCTAACCTTGAAGACAGCATTTACCACCAGCTTTTTAACATGGCTTTGTCCTGACACCTGGTACAGAGTTCAAATGAAAATACCACAACCCTGGTTTGGGGAAAGCTGCAGAGCTGGCGAGTTGTTCCGAAGGCGCTTCCAACAACACGCCCAGTCCCCTGGCAGCAATGAACAGAGCAGTTGGCAGCCTTCCCTTGTTTTGCTGATCTTTCGCATCTGCCCTCTTGTGCAGGGGAAGCAGGAGGGATAGGCAATGGTGCGGCATTTCGGGAAAACCCTGGGACACACTAGCAATAGGGGACTGTCCAACAGGGGGTCATGGCTGTGTTTTTAGCCTTCTGCTTAACACCTTCCTCTGTACAGCTGCTGATTTATTGCAGGAGGGAAACTAAACGACTCCAGCCAGAGGACTCAGTGTCTCTCACCAAGAGGGAGTGTGGGCAGGATTCAGCCCGGAGCAATACTTGAAGCTTTTGGTAAATAACACACCGCAACTTTTGCATTACTTTGTAGCACATGCCAACATGCATTTTATTCACTCTGCTTGAAAGTGCCACGTTACAATCCCTACATCCTGAATTAAAATGTCATTAATTATAGATCGGGAAGTACGGTTAAGCTGCCTAGTTATTTGACGGAAGTAATCCAGTGGGATATTCAGTATCTCAGCACAATCATTAACTTCAAATCTTAATTAGATGTTCTTGGCTGAGGTTTATTTTTGCAACTGCTTTTAGTATAAGCTCTCTGATGCAGAAGCTTTGCAGACTGGAACAGCAAAGATTAATTTCACTCATTATTTAAAATCATAACTCCTGGTGAAGCCGTAGAGACGGAGTTGCAAAGAAATATGTAGCCACTTGTTCAGTATATTTTGATGTACTAAAGTTTTGGGTCTTGTGATTACAATTTTAGATGACCAATCATCCGGTTGTGGCTCTTTTTTTATAAAATAGAGTGAAAGGACTAAAATTTACATTGGGTTCTCACACAGGATGTGTTTACAAACCACAGACAACGTAACATAACAAATGCAATTTCATTTTAAACAAAATCATAGAATCATAGAAACATAGAATCATTTAGGTTGGAAAAGACCTCTAAGATCACCTGGTCCAACCTTTAACCTAGCACTGCCAAGTTCACCATTAAACTGTGTCACTAACCACTACATCTACACATTTTTTGAAGACCTCCAGGGATGGTGACTCAACTATTTTCCTGGGCACCCTGTTCCAATACTCCACAACCATTTCAGTGAAAAAAACTTTCCTAACATCCAACCTAAACCTCCCCTGGTGCAACTTAAAGCCATTTCCTCGTCTCATCACTTAGTGCTTGGGAGAAGAGACTTATCCCCACCTCCCTATAGCCTCCTTAAAGGTCATTGCAATACGGTCTCCCCTGAACCTCTCTTTCTGTAGGCTAAACGACCCCAGCTCCCTGAGCTGTTCCTCGTAAAACTTTTTTAGAACCTTCACCATCTTTGTTGCCCTTCTCTGGACATGCTGCAGCACCTCGATGTCCTTCTTGTAGCGAGGGGCCCAAAACTGAACACAGTACTCAAGGTGCAGCCTCACCAGAGCTGAGTACAGGGAGACAATCACTTCCTAGCCCTGCTGGCCACACTGCTTCTGATATAAGCCAGGATGCTGCTGGCCTCCTTGGCCACCTGAGCACACTGATGGCTCATATTCAGCCAGCTATCGACCAATACCCCCAGGTCCCTTTCTGCTGGGTGGCTTTCCATCCCGTAGGGCTGCCTGGGGTTGTTGTACCCCAAGTTCAGAACCAGCACTTACCCTTGTTGAAACTCATACTGTTGGCCTCAGTCCAAAATGCTACAAGTCAACATGGTAGGAAAGCAAAAGGGAAATGTAAAGAGAGAAGGGTTACAAAATGAAGTCACGTGATTATGCAGACCAATTACTGCATGATTTGAAAGTCTCTGACTATACAAAAATGGATGAACAAGTACCATTTGCCTCCTGCGGTACTATTATTGACAGATGATGGATACTGAATGCAACGTACTTTTCATAGAGCCTTTGTCCTCTCATGAACACCTTCACCTCGTTATCCAGCGGAAACGTCCCATCGTCTTTTCTGAAGCGGTAGAACAGTTTGACATCCTTGAATTCTTTATGCTCATCACAAACTGAAATGTAAAATGAAAAAAAATCTTCACAAGGATGCTAAAGGGTTGAGAATCCATTTAGCAGGTATCAGCGGTGAACTACAAAGCAAGCACGAGTGGAGCCTAGCCTCCCGTATTTCTTAGCATACAGCCACATGCAAGTTTAACAAATGATAAAAGACTGAAGAAAACTTTCAGACAGGTAACAAAATTTCTAGCTGAGAGGGATCGGTGTTTGTCAGTTTCATAACTATAGCTATGAATAGCAAAAAAGCATCCATCTGTTAGATACCTGGAAAACCTTTTGATGTAAGCAGTTTGTCTAAAAAGATACCAGTGCAGAGCAGCCAGTGATTTAAGGACTGGCAAACTTCTTAATGTTACTTGTATCATTTAAACAATGCTGTAGGAAAGCTGAGTCTCCCTGCAGAAACAGCCAAAATCAAAGCCTTCTGCTCACTTAAAACTGTCTCAATCTCTCTGCCATGCCAGCTAGCAAATGGGAGGTACAACAGGAGCACACTGAGAAAAACTAAATAAGAATTTGTAAGAGACCAGCTGATGGTGGGTTCCTGCAAATGCCAGAAGAGAGCTGCAGCAAGGGCATAAATTAACGGGAAGGCAATCCCAAGCAAGGGGCTGTAGCAGAGCTGTCAGCCCACCCGCATGGGCTCACGTGCAGCAGGAGCTGGTACTGCTTGCACTTGATGCTGGTATTGAAAGGATGCTCTGGGCTCCCTGCAAAACCTGATTAAACCTACCTGACTTTGCCCTCTCTCACTTCACTAACGATTTCATTAACTTCAAGCATAATGCATGAAAATTTTCAATAGACACCTGCTTTATGTGTAATATACACACACACGTATATAATTTGTATGAAAGTTACAGTGTGCAATTGGATTCTGAGGTAGAAAACATTTAAAGGTTGTTACAGTTTTACACAAGCACTCAGAAATAAAATATCTATTGCTCAATTAAATTAAGTCACTCAGGCATCCATGCAACTCTTCACTGACATTTTCTCAATAGAGGATTAAGTAGTCAGATTTGAATACCCTATAATTACTTTATTCTTTAACTATCTACCGTGAGTCCCAGTTTCCATAACAACCCAGAATTTTAATTTTATACCCAAGCAGAAGCTGTAGAAGTGGCACGCGTTCAGAATGTGCATTTCTTCCTTTAATTAAGGTGTTGTGAATGCATTGCTGATAGCAGCAGTATCCCTGCACACACAGTCACCCTTGTATAAAGTCAACAGTCATCTGTTAGCAGTTGCTCTATTTCCTATTAAAAAAGAAACAAATTGTACATTTTGTGTTTTTGAAATAGGTAATGATACTTGAAATAAAGGGCTTGAATCTTCTTTGTTTTTGTGCTTTCCAGCCTCTTTGTGCACTAAAAGGCAACTAAATGCTACCACTGATTTGGTAGCCTCCTTTTCATAAGTGTGAATTGTTATTCAAGATGCTAAATGGAACAGGTCTCAAACAGACAACAAGTTTAGGAGAAAATTAATCAGGGCACAGTCGGACATCTAACTTTCTTGCAGCTGTAGCAGCACAAATGTTTGTGCAGCTGGTGCGAGGAAAAGAGCTGGAGAACAAATCCCTGCAAGAAAGACAACCTTTTTTTTTTTACTGGCTGATTTTTCAGATGGGTTTTTCAGCTGGCAGGGGAGGATGGGGCTGTGTAGGGGGATCAGGGAGGGGAGGGCAGCAGGCAGAGCCTGGTGATGGCAGCAGAGGGGGCAGGATCCAGCTGGGGATGCTGGGGAGGCAGGGAAGAAGCAGCATGGTCTGCAGGGACTTCCCTCCTGTGCCAACATGGGGAACACAACTCTACACCCTGACTGCCTCTCCATGTCCCTGGGGAAACGGGGGGACTTGTGGAGCAGAACCCTTCAGGCCAGACACCCTGTTCCTGGCAGGGAAAGGACCCTACCTGTCCTATACCGGAGAGAAGAACAGGAGTGGGATTTCTCTTTGATTCACATCAGCCAATAAAATTTAGCTTAGAAGTGATATTGCGCTTACCATGATGGATAATGCTGTGATCCAATAACTTCTGGACAAGTTTAATTGCTGTCTCTCGGTCTGAGGCCTCCTTATGGTCAATCAGCCAGTCAATCAGCTCTTTGGCAACAAAGCAGTTGGGATACGTCTTGAGGTGGTGCCTCCGGTCCTTAATGACCTTCTCCTCGTGCAGTCGGAGCCTGCGGGTCGAAAATCACCCTATGAGTTTGGTGCTCAAAGAACCTCTGCCACCAGCAAAACTGGGAAAAGAGCTGAGCCAGTGTGCCCAAGCCTGGCTCACCCCGAGGGCTCTGCAGCTGTTGGACACAAGCGGAAAAGAGCCTTCCACCCATGCTGGCAATCCCAGCATAGCATATGAAAAAAAAAGCATATGAAAAAAAAGCATATGAAGCACATTAAAATGCTTCCTGTCTGTCAATTAAACTGTCAATAATTTGGAATTAATTTTCCCACGTTGCCGCTAATCTGTCCCATGTCACTCTTTCATTTTGCAGTACCACCGCCATAGACTTTTTTAAACCTCATACATTTTTTTAAATGTAGTAACTTGATTGTTTGGGTAACTCCATTTTGCCTCCAGCTGCAAAAGTACAGGATTTATGATTTAAAATTCAGTCACAAAGCTGTTTCAACGCAATGTTATCTAGCACAAAAAAGTTGCCTCCTACTCTAAATAAAGGGAAACCTATTTCTTACTCTGAAAACTATTGGTAAATGCTGTCTATCTGCAACATTCCCTCATCATAATGAAAGCAAGGAGGCTGGCTGATTTTGAGACACTTAGGTCTGAATGCAAAATCCTGGCTATGTTAGTAAAGGCCTTTGGGTCCTGCATCTTTATTTTTAGTCACTTTTTTCCAAACAAATATAATGAGTAACATCGGTATCAATAAATTAATGGATAGAGGTTTTTTTAACTTGTTTAGCTTTCTGCTTTCTTGTTTATTTCTTTTTGTTTTTCATTAATAAATTTATTCATCCCGTTTTTGCAGTGCCAGGTACGCACACAGCAGTTAAGAAAACATTGAAGCCACAACTCTTGGGCTCCTACCTCAAGCAGAAATATTGCTGTTCATTTCCAAGTGCCCAGGGTACTACCATGTAAATACTCTCACCAACTTCAATGAAGTTCTGAGTGATGCTGTAATAACTGTAGGGGCAACAACTCTCCCTATTTTCTTTACAGCACAGCAGGGTGTTAACCTGGGTCACGGGAAGCACAGAGTAGGAGTCCAGCCATGAGACCAATTGGCCTCTCAACGTGATTCCAGTGTGAAACAATTATTTCTCTTTAGAACCAAAGAAAGTGAAAAGAGTTGGCTGAAATTGGTGAAGACAGTGTTATTAGGGCAGTAGACAAACTTCTACCTAAAAATAGTAGCAAAGCAATGGTTTCATTTTGCAGCGTTCAGCCTTGAACTACAGCGGAATGTCCAATCCGTGATATGAATTCAAAACCAGCTTTGGGAAGCATTAAAAAATGAAAACTTTTTTATTAAAAACACTAATAAATCAGATTAGTATTCTGGAAAGAAATACTGGTAAATATCACAAGCATCATGAAAATCTCTGAGCTAAAATACCTTTGCTTAAAGCATATTTTCCAGATGTGCTCTAACAGCTGTTGCCATACTTAGGAAGAAAAGCCTACACAGCTCTAATTATAGAACGTGTAATTATCAATATTTCTGACTGAGCTTTACTTTCAAAATATATTTCAGGATTTGCTAATGTTCATCAAGTCTTATGCCGCACAATAATCTAAAAAAACAAAGATATGGAAAGAGCATATAATACATATGCAGACAGCTCAACCCACCTTTCAGTCACTGCTCTACGTCTTAATGAATGGTGTTCATCTGATACAAAAGGGAAAACCTGCTTCTACGAAATCCTTTGCACAAACTCCATGCTGGAGCGTGCCAAGAGGGGTACACTATTCTGTAAATGAGCCAGTAGCCAAGAGCACCAAAATCGAGTACTTGTGTTTTAAATTCTGGCTGAAGGCCTTCCTGCACTTGGTAGTCTCAAGTATTTTAAGTTCTCTGTCCTGTCAAAAGATACGGGGTCCTTCTACAGACTTCTTTCTTACGTAGAGCATTATAAGGTCTCTCTCAATACCCTTTTGCTTATATTCATGTAACTCATAGAAATTTCATTATCTTAACTGTCTCCACCCACCGGCTAAAGTGGATCCAAATTTTCTAAGAGGTTACAAAATCATCAAGTCAAACAGAACATTACCACATAAAGCTTCAACAAACCTGAAAAAAATATTTACGTACAGTTTCCACATACAAGTGGGTACTTATTCTACAGTGTATAGCCATCATGTACATACTGAATTATTTCCTGCTAATTTGTTTGAAATGAAGAACAAAGAGGGAATTTGTTTTTCTCCCTTGTATGCTCTCCTGTCTGTCAGGCTCCCTCACCTCTATGAATCTGCTAAAACTCAAATTTTATGGAGGAGAAGTAGCTCAATAAATTGAAATTGTGCCTAGCACACAGTACAAATGTAACCGCCCCAGATGAAGTTGTTGAGCTTACATTGCAGTACATAAATCAAGTTTAGGCCAGAACTCTAAAAATGTGTCAGTGTTCGGCCATATTTATCAGGAGCCAAATCAAATGGGATAAAAAGGGGGAAAAAATGTAACAGAATGCGATTATACACTGGAACCAAGGATCAAGTGAAGTGGTAAATTCTGTATCCCTTGGCATCTGGAAATAGGCTTCTCATCAAAAGACCTCAATGTTTTTCCTGTAAGTAATGTTACTCACTTTTCATCAGCTAGTCCACGTTATGGCTGGAAAAGATATCACTTGACGCTAGGCGCATTTCTCTTGCTAGAAGATGTTTCTCACAAGAGCTGCTCAGGAAAATTAGCTCCCTTACCAAACCTGAGCAGTCTGAGGGGAGAAGAGGCAGAAGGGAAAGGGTGAACAACAAGGGGTCATGGGGGAAACCTTCATTCAATAACCCCTTGGACTGGAGCTTATCTCCAGAAAACATTGTGTACACCAGTACATCATCCATATGTAATTCCCTACATTATTCAAGGTAACATACTGGGTTTTGCACTTGGGACCACGGTCTCTGCTACCTGTGGGATATGATGTGAGAACTAAAGCATTTGAGCCATTCCCTGTGAACTGGAACAGGCACGTGCAACCCTTTAATATTTACACGTTGATATCTATGCCTCATATTTGTTCTTACAACAAACAGAGACAGTCTGTATTTGCATGCGTGCATGCCAGAACAGCTTTCTTGGGGCCTTGTCTAAACAGGAGTTGGTAGTAATGAATAATATGCGGGGACTCTTGCTCCAGATAAAAGTGCCTTCCTCCTGTGGAGTGTGGAAAGGGCTAACCCGAAGCACCGTGCTCCTGTTTTGCAGTGAATGTGCTCAGGGCTAGTCAGGAACAACGTTACTTGGTGAGAAGCCATTAGGCATTTTCTTTACCAACTGTCAGAAAAGTCATGAAAATGGAAAAATCAAATTTTTTGCTCAAGAAAAAAAGAATCAGGAACTCATTTGGGAAGAAACTGCTCTCACAGCTACATGAAATTTGTGTTTTGTTTTCCACTAGGGAAAACAATGCTTTTTAAAGTCTGTTGCATCTTTCTCTGAACCAATGGGTAAGGATTTCGCAAAGACAGTGACTGCACAAGAGCCTCACTTTGCTTTTAAAACCCACAGAAGGCCAATGTGCTGGCTGAAGACAGCACTGATGTCACCGACTGGACCACAGCTCAAATCTTTCACCCAGCTACTTCCCTCTCTTCAGTCTAGTAGTTTGTGCTTGGCTAACATCTACCTTGCAGAACACCATCCAGTCCTGATTTCTACGCATGAAAAGACAAAAAGCCTACTGCTCTTCTTGGTAGTTTTCTGAATAATTCATCTGCCATTCCCTGGTACATCCTATATTGTCCCTATATTTATTGTACCAAAGATCAGTAAAAATGTGTAGGGAACAGTTTGGATCCTGACACTTAATAGGCAGCACAGTACGAAGAGGAGGCTCAGGGGAGACCTCATTGCTCTCTGCAACTGCCTGAAAGGAAGGTGTGGGGAGCTGGGGGTCAGCCTCTTCCCACAGGTAACTAGCGATAGGGCCAGAGGGAATGGCCTCAAGTTGCGCCAGGAGAGGTTCAGGTTGGAAATGAGGAGACATTTCTTCTCAGAAAGAGCAGTCAGGCATTGGGACGGGTTGCCCAGGGAGGTGGTGAAGTCACCGTCCCTGGGGGTGTTCAAGGGAAGGTTGGACGTGGTGCTTAGGGACAGGGTTTAGTGGGTGACATTGGTGGTAGGGGGATGGTTGGACCAGATGGTCTTGGAGGTCTCTTCCAACCCTACTGATTCTGTGATTCTATGATTCTATATGGCTTCGACATTGTGCTCTGCTCATTCACTTCTTTTAACCAGTAAGAAGCAATGATACACACACATATGCACACACACATGCAATCATACACACACATATGCATACATACATCATATATATGTTTGTACATATTTTTATGTGTATATATATCTCATACGTATCACAGAACGCATAATAATAGAACTACTTCTCTTTTTTTAATGGAAGAATACCAGTGAAGAGACCATTTAAAATGGATATTCTTAGCAGAATTTACTAATTACTGAACAATGTACGCTGATGCTCTAATTAGCCATGGCATGAGGCACGTCCTGCCGCAGCCATGGCTGATGAGTCCCAGCACTCTCGCACGGTACAGCTGCACTACTCCCTGCTCCAGCGCAGGCAGTTGGCTGCAGCGACCGTGTCCGTACAGCCCAGCCCCAGCCCTGGCAGCCAGGATGCATTCCAATTCTGCAGCTTTACCACCTCCAGGCGAACTCTGAGCTGAGCCACACCAGATCCCTTGGAAATTAATAGTGATGCACAGAAGGGAAGAGCACTGAAGGTGGTTTCTGCCATCTTCAAGCTCGTTCACAAGTTTCATACATCTGGAATTTCTGTCAGAGGAGATTTACTTATTTCCAAGCAAAGCAAGTCACAGCATCCTTTGTGACAGGAATAAGTGGATAGAAAAAAACTTCTTGCCAAAGATGAGTATATTGGATGACAGTTAAGATCACGATGTTTCCACACCTCTTCTCAGATGACATCAGAGGTGCTGCACCAGTAAGTCGAATGTCTCCTTTCTATGGAAAACAGAGCAGTTTTGTATCCTCCCAGAGGTCACAAAGTATGGCTTTTTTCTAAAGGAGTTTTCTCCACATTTTTGCATGACCTGTCCACAGCACGAGGTAGGTACTTACCAAAAGATGGCATTAGGAGCCTGATTCCCACTGGAAGTTAACACACAGGTCAGCTGCAGGCTCAGCTCATTACAGAGTAAGTGAGCATATGGCAATGTTTGCGCACATATACACACACAGGAAAATACCGAACGACATGAAATACTTAAGAATTGTAATTCCCTTCACATTAAACTTCTGCCTTTTCACTGCCAGCATTAAAAAAAAAAAAAAAAAAAAAAAAAAAAAAAAGTAGGTCAGTGATGATATAAACTTTGTACACAGAGGCAATCACGAAGGTACTGTGCAACTGTGATGTGTGTTGCTGGGACAAGCATTTCCAGATGGGCTTGCCAAGTCTCAGCTGAAGTGTCAGCGGTTCACTGCTGCTTGTTCCTCTTTCTATTTATGCTTCAGCTCTGCAATCGCTTAGTTCTGTTACTTGATATTCACAGGAGCTAAAACACCCTTTACAACACGGGGTCATACTGGAAATAGGATGAAGATATTTCTGATTTGGTATCTGTGGCAGAGAAGAAACTCTACCATCTGAAATAGGGCTCGAGAGGGTGTCTTCACAGAATCTCCGGTTATCAGTTCTCATCACTGTGTCTATCTCTGTTTCTTTTTGCCCACAGCCATGCCGTCAATGTGAGGAGATGCCAGAGCACAAAGCCAGATGGAGAGATCTCAGTCAAACTGCCTCTTGGCGCATGGAGGAAAGCCCAAAGCTTCCAAAGAAATGACGATCCCACAGTGCTTCTGTGACTTCCAATAAGATAGCGGGGATGCCTCTTTTCTGAAGTCCGTGTTTATAAATTTGGAAGGTAATAAGGTCACTGAGCATGCCCAGGGATATCCTGAATACTCTCAACGCCCTACTGACTTGGCCAGGGGTTAAAGCAAGCTCTGGGGAGCAGACCCAAGCATGGAGCAGGGTCTAGGATGAAATCAAAATGACATCTCTTGGAGAGACTCTTTCCGCTCACAAATTCAATCCAGAAATATCAGACCCATAGCCTCTGTGGTGGTTACTCTAGACTGTGTGTCTAGGAAATGTGATCCGTGTGTTTGTATTGATCTGTCACAAAAGTACAGACTGCTTACAAAACCAAAGTTGCATTCTTAAAACGCAAAGGTGCAATTATCTAAGCTTGTATCTGGTCTTCATTTAAAACAGCACATCATAATATCGTTGATCTGTTTAAACAGTGAATGCAAATAGGATCTTTAGACAACATTTATATCAAGTTTTGGAACGTCTATGTAGGCATTTTTCTAGGGTTTGACTCTGTAAGGGAAAGGAATGTGTACAGTGGACTGCTGATGCCCTCCGCTCTTCTCTTCGTGCTGTGATATACCCATACCTGACGGCAGTCCAACAGCATCACCAGATCTGAACAATATTTCTTCTTCTCTCTTTAGGGAAGCAGAGAAACTCAGCAGCTCACAAGGCTACAGTTCTAATGACACTATCCCCTCATGTCCACATGAAGCTGTAAAGCTGCTAATCTCCCCGCCTGCCAAGTCAGCCACTTTCATTTCACTTTTAATTAAAATGTATATACAAATATGACTAATACTTATAACTGCCCGCACACTTTAACCTCGAGTGCTTCTGCCTCCCTGGAAAGCATAAATCTGGGCTTTACAAAGAAGAAAACATGAACTTCAGGCAAGTTCTTATTTCACCTGCCCCAGTCATAAGGAAAGTGGAAGTCTGCCTGCTCCACCCCAGCTGGGGTGGAAGCTCTCAAAACTCAGGAGCTCACAGTTTTTGTCCTCCACAGCAGGTCAAATACAATTGTGTTTCTCATAGAATCACAAAATCATTCAGGTTGGAAAGGACTTTAAGATCATCAAGTCCAACCACCACCTAACACTACCAAGCCCATCACTAAACCATGTCCCTAATCCATGTGATAGTGCTATGTGGATCCCCAAAAGAACCAGTCCACCACAGTTTCAAAGTGCAGACCAGGAACCGCAGGACAGCTGTTGTTACAGACATCCCTTGACTGGATTAATACAGTAACCAAAAGCCCAACAACTCTCATGGACTTTTGCCAAAAATCACTCTCAATAAAGTATTTCACAGACAGAACAGAGGAAGGAATAGTGTAGGACTCCTGGAAGGTCAGTTAAAAAAAAAAATAATACTGAAATCTGTCAGAGAATGTAGACTTGTTATCTCGGTAGCATGGCTAGGAGAAGCAAATGTTCCTTTGAAATGCTGACTAGGGCAAATATGGGTTAAAAAGCCTAAGCCCTACAGCTACAGCTATTACTGCTGTCACTGCCACTTGGAAACCTGGAGAGACCGACAGGAGAATGAGGAACAGGATGCAGGACTGCAGGGCTGTGGCACTGGAATCAGTAGGAGAGGCTGCAGCAGGGACACGAGGGCTCTGGGTGCCAGAAAGCATGGCTGGGCCATAACCTCTCTCTTGGAAGCACGTTGTGTCCTAAGGGCTACGGAATCAAACAAACAACAGGCTGATGTCCCTTAAACACCAAGGCTGAGGTCTCTTTTACATCTACCACAGGGAAAAGCTGAGTGTGATTCTTGCACTGCATGCAGGAGGTTTCAGACCTCCTGAGAAACAAACTAGGCCTTCCCACCACCCATCTCCCACTGCCCTAGGGAACAGCAGATCCGTAACACCCTCAAAGCCCAGCAGCACTGAACAGGCCTGCACTGCAGCCAGAGTTATTGCTATCTGAAGAGATAACCCAAGAAATCCACAGGAGAACTGAAATTAGGCTTATCTCGGGTGCAGCTGCGGTACCTCTCCCGCCCTGTCAATGAGTGACAAATAGTTTTGCCAAGACGTTTTATTGCTTTGAGTACCCACGATCCCAAAGTCCTTGCAGGCCCGGCTGCTCTCAGCCTGAGCACCACAGACCTGCAGGAGCTCTGCTCCAGTGGCACAGCGATGGCTCCCCTAAATTTTACCCTCCTCAGAGAGGCACCATCTGTTTGCACCCCTTCCAACATTTCCCAGCAACCCCGCTGAAAGCAAGTAAAAGATTTTCCGCCTTCATCATTAATAATGCTGCAGTGATATCTCAATTGCTTTTAGCAATTTTTCTTCCCTCTCTACACAAAACTCTAAATAGCAGCTGGTGAGGTATCCAATTACTGGGCTGTGTAATCACGAACGTCAGTAAGCATAAATAGCCAGTACCTGACAGGTAATAAAATGAGTAATAAAATACTTACTGCTATGTACCACTGATAGCAATCAGAATGTTATATTCGGGCTATGATTCAAGACTTTTTATTCACTTCCAAGAAATATGTAGGTTCATCTTAAAATTATTATAGAAGCAATACTCTTTCAGTATGTTGTATTAAAAACTTCCCACTTTGTTTGTCTCTTCATGTTCTAAATGAATAGCCTCCTTTTTCATGTTTGGTATAACACGGCTTTATTTTTATTTTGATGGAAGCTGTGAAAGCACTAACTGAAAAAATACCGAATAGAAGAGGCACTCCATACTGAAATGCTTTAAATAAAAATAATCTTACCGTATTTTGCTACTGATTCATGCTTTTCTATCTCCTATGTCTGGCAATCCTGCAATATTGCAATATATAGGTTGCAGCTCTGACAGAAGACATGATTTGAGTGATTTTTTTTTCCACTGTCACCCAGAAGTCTGTTGAAATCCAGTGGTTGACCACTAAATTATAAAATAAATCTGCAACTGATGCAAATTTTTAAACACAGGAAAGTAATGATTCATTTGACTGGATCACCCAAAAGTGATTAAAATGCAACTGGATGACCTTCACAATGCAAGAAATTAAGATGCAGGTACAAGTAAGACTATAAAATGCAAGGTCACGAACTAACAATAAGAAGTTCTGCCGAAAACTGTGAACCTGGAAGCTGAAAGCAAGACAGAATAAGAAAAAGTTGAATATGCAGTGGATGAACTGCCACCGACTACAAGCTATCGATACTCTGAGACCATGCAAAAACCAAAGGCATTCATAGGTTGTAGTAACTGAGATGTTTCCAGGAATAATGGGAAACTTCCTGTCATCGTACGTGATATTGCAAGATATCATCTAAGCATTGTGTATCGTTTGTGCCATCCTCATTCAATAATGATAAGTCCAAAGAGACACAGTGAAGCAGTGCTGTGCTGGCAGGAGAAAAGATGAACAAGTCTTGGGAGCTAGGAAAAAAAAACACATTGGCCTGGGAGTCTAGCCTTACCTAAACAAAAAGTAAGAGGAACATAACTGTGCATATAATCTTTCAGGTGAGTTAAAAGCCAAGGGCAAGAAAAAATACTTAACTGATGTTGAGGGATGCTAAGCTTAAAATTAGACATAGTTTTGGAGCAAAATTTTCAAATTGTTACTTGAAGCAAGAACTCTTCTAACTTTTAGAGAAGTGTGATAAATACATTAAAGGCTTCTGTATTACGGTACTCTGCAGAAGACCTTGCTGCATTTTATAATCGTAGGACTTACAAAGATTTCTGTGAACAACCTTGGGAACACTACAGGTAGAAAGAATATCAGAGGCTGGCTTTTGAATGCACTATATCAGGATTCACTGACTTTTCAAAGACCTATTTCAGCTGAAAAAAAAATAAAAATAAAAATCAAGTCTTGTGTTGTTTAAATTAAGCAGAAGTGGTTATGCAGACGGAAACCATCTTGAAAAGGCTCGTTAAAATTTTTATTAGTTTCCAGAAGAGACAAAGGTACCATCACAGAGGTTTGGCTTTCACATAAGAAAGGGCATGTTGTTTTGCTTAATGGGCTGATAGATGCAATTAGCCTTGCAGCACATTAATTTCTAAGTGTGTAATGTGAAGTGTGTATGCAGGAGGGTCTAAGAGTATTTGTGTATCAGGGAAGTATCTGTGAAACAGTGGGGGAAGCAGGATCTGTCGACACCAAGCCTTGTAAGGTAACTGCAAAGTCAAATGATAATAAGGCATCACATAGTCTTAATTCCATTCTTGATGATGCGCAATGATGTGAATGCAACGGTATTCAATAGACTAAGGAATCCATATATGTGAATGTAAAGCACAGGAGGTTCTGGCTGAATATGAGGGGGCACTTCTTTACTGGGAGGGTGACAGAGCACTGGAACAGGTTACCCAGAGAGGTTGTGGGGTCTCCTTCTCTGGAGATATCCAAAACCCACCTGGATGCCATCCTACGCAGCATGCTCTAGGTGATCCTGCTCGGCAGGGGGGTTGGACCAGATGATCTCCAGAGGTCCCTTCCAACCCTGGCCATTCTGTGATTCTGTGAAATGCATATTTTGGGGTATGTAACCATGTGTGACTCACAAAAATGTGCTTTATTGTTCTTAAAGAATAAACATTTTATGTTTATTCTTAACACGGTTTTGCTTGGGAGCATATTACTTCCCCATAAATCTCTGACACCTGCCGTTCTTCATCCGCTTGCCAAAGCACACGAGCTGTCAGTATGACAAGAAACGTCCACATTTGTGAACATGCTTTCTTGTTTTTGGAGCACAGTACTACTTCTTTTCCATTTTTCCTGTGCAAATATACACCCATCCTTATGTGGCTGACTGGAGGGCAGGTATTAAACTGACCTGTCACTAGTTTATAGTTAACACCAAACTCATTGTACATTTTCCAACAACATCCGAGGGATTGTCACTACAAGCTTAGTGACAAAAGTCAGTGTCAAAAAACGGCTAGGTGTCTGCTGTGAGAAAATCCCATCAGTTGGCCAGCAGCACATATACAGGCCAGGGGTCAGGTCTGCATCCTTGCTCAATCAAAGCGTAGAAGCCAGGAGGAACTGCCATGGCAGAGGATCACTCTGCCAGCTCCACAGCCCAAATCTACATTTGGGTAAAGTCTCTGTATGTCTGTACACTGTTGGCTTTCCTGCCTCCATGTACTACACCCACTCATCCCACTGAGGCCCAAATCTTTTCTGGTTTGCAGAAACTTTCCAGCCCTCATCTGAGATCTTGAGAAGCTACCACAAACAACCCAGCTGTACAGTCATCCTCACCCTGCTCTATTTAAGTCTGGAATTTGTCTCATTTTATATAGTGGCATATGATTTTTTATTTTATTTACTGAAATAATATAAAGTATGCAATTATTAAAGTAAATAAATCAAAATGGTATAGAAGCCTAAGTAGACTCATGTTACAGCTTTTTTCAGTTCCCTTAAGTTGTCATGTTTGCTTACGAAAAACATTGCTTTAAGTGTAAAATATAAGCCAGTATGACCTTCACTGCCAGCTGGAGGCAACAAAGCAGTATAATCCTAATTAACATTCTGCTCATTTATATATGCTTTTCTTAAAGAGAAACCTGTAACATCCACTAAGGCTTGATAGGAAGTGACAAATGAAGAAGTAGAAATGAATCTTCTCTAGAGAAAATGAAAAATGTTTCGGAAAACTATCGATTGCTCCAGAGTACATTAAATTAGTTCCAAATGCATCCCTGCCAAATGGCAACAATGATTTTACTCAACAATTCGGCAATATAACATTACTGCATTTATTTTTTAAACACAGAAACGATCACTCTCTGACACAAATGTTTTAATGATAAAAAAAGTCCTATCTGCTTTAAATCTCTTACATTGTCTAGGCCATACAAACATGTAACGTGAACAATTATGTTATATGAATTTAAGGGGATTAGACAATGGTGTGCGGATACTCATCCTTAAATTCTGGCACGCTAATGAAGAACTTCATCGCTAAGGAAAATGTATCAATAAAAATACATTTAAAGACTAATTATATTCAAAGGATTTCACTTTTACAAAAATCCCGGGAATGGTTTCTTTGGTTGAGCTCAGGGTTTTCTACATCCGATATATGATATGAAAAGATACGCAGCTGCTGCATAACCACTCCATGAACAGTTCCTTCTGTCAGTCTGCTATCAAGGAACTTGTCATGTTTGATTAAGCCTTGTTAAATGTTCACAAGTAGATGAGCTTTGAAAAGATAAATATTACAGAAGCGTTTTTCCCCTGCTCTTAAAATGAAATGGAAATTTTTCCTTAAAATAATAAATAAATAAGGAGCCAGAGAAGCCCTGCTTGCTCCACTGAACGGCCTGCTCCCGTTGCTGGGCCATGTGTTTGCCACCTCTCATTCTAGGCAAAATTCTCTCTCCACACATGCAGAAACCTCAGTGAACAGGTATTTATGTGCTCTGACAGTAAATTCAAACCATGACTTACTATTGCTTTAATAGCTCAGAATGTGCATCCTGATCCTTATTCAGCACGTAACAGCACTGGCTTTACATACGAGATCAGCCATAGCTGAATGCTGGTACAATTAGATTACAGCAATATGGTCGTGTTTATGGAATCACAGAATCATTAAGGTTGGAAAATACCTCCAAGATCATCTGGTCCAACCATCCCCCTACCACCAATGTCACCCACTGAACCATGTCCCCAAGCACCACCTCCAACCTTTCCTTGAAAACCCCCAGGGACGGTGACACCACCACCTCCCTGGGCAACCCGTCCCAATGCCTGACTGCTCTTTCTGAGAAGAAATGTCTCCTCACGTCCAAGACTCTGTGTCAGGCCTAAATGTGAATCCAGAAGACATATTGATTGTTTGGGACAGGTTTCACAAGGGCAACAGAACAAGAACATGCAAGAGGCCAAGGCCTGCACTGCGCCTTCACGCAGACTCATGTATTCACCTCTCATCTGCATAAACGGCCTAGAGCTGTGTGTTACTCCTAAGACCAATTTGTTTATTCATGAAAAGCGTTGACATCTCCTGTCCTGAAGAAAGGCAGGATCTGCAGGCAGCCAGGGTATGGTCCCTCCTCAGATGGTAGGAATGACCACAGCCAGGCAGGTAGGCCACGGGCACCTCTCACCACAGCCACCCTGACACAAGGAGGCATGCCAAAAAGCCTGCCATGGTTTAGTCCATTCCTCACCCTGGCTATCAAAGCACAACACAAACACTGCCAATTAGGTCTTAATTTGAACGTAATTACAATGGGCTTTCTGAATGCAGAATTATGCAGGATTTTGGTCCACATGTACATAGACTGTGCATATACGCACTGCTGAAACTGCAGAAGGTTTGTGGGCACTGAAAACATGAAATTACTGATCAGGTTGCCAACACCCATCTGGGGGTGTTTTCCACAGGTCGATTATTTTCTGAGGTGAAATAATGATTTTTTGCCTGAAAAGATGTGCTGTGTACAGCCTTCAGCCTGCAACAAAATGTCACAATACCAGTCCACTGGATGTTTTCCCCAGCCACTGTATGTTTAAAGAAATTTTTCTTTCCATATTTATTGTGTTTCTCCTGAACAGTTTACGCAATCCCTTTTTCTTCCTCCTTTACCCCAGTAATGTGTTTCCCCAGAGTACTGCTGTTGCTGGCCTCGTACAAACTCAGATGTTCCATATTCATCAGAAAAGGAAGCGACATGAAGCACAAACATATTTCATGTGAAATTATGTAGAATACATTGTTTCAGCTGGTGTTGATTTACAGATTTAACAAAAGAGAAAAAAAATCATATGCAGCTCTTAATATATTAGTTTGGAGCAGCTCTAGCCCCTCTGCAGCCAAACAGAGTGAACGCAAGCAATTATCTTGCAAACACCACTGTTTGATTCATTAGAGTAGGCCCAAAGTATAGCATTTGGAAAAACCACTACTTTATAGAAAGCCAAAATGACTGGATTTTCCCCCAGTATGAAATATTTTGAAGGATGTAGGCCTTGCTGAATTGTGATAAAGCAAAACAGTACAAAGAGAAAGCATCAAATCTCATTGCTTTGTGCATGTTTAATGTAATTATTAAAAAAATAAATAAAATCGGGATAATGATGGTGCTCTTGACCAATCTATTAATATACCCTTCACCACATATGTAAGGGCAAAGGAATACATCTCTTCACCTTCCAAACAGATCATCGGATGAGACATGTCTCTCCAAGGGAAGAAAGTGTTAACGGCTCTAATGCCTTCCTTCCCTTAAAGGGAGACTGCAATTCTATTTTCCACATGCAAAGTTGGAGCCACGGGACTATGGAAAGATAGGGATCTATTTATGCACACAAATAAACAGCTGAATTGGGCACTTTGTGCACCACGTCTATGTGAGATGACCTGAGAGCACTCTATCTACTTGTCTCATCACCATGCAGGCAGTGAGAAAGGAGGAGCAGGTGGTTTGCCCTGGGATTACTATTCCACTCGTAATGCCAGCATGACATAGCCAGAGTGATTTCTGGCACTGAAGTGATGGACTAGCCTTCCAGCATCTATTACTCTGTACACAACCCCCATTCTTTTCTCTATTCTCACCCTTTGAGCACTGATATAAAACCTGAGTACAGCCTAAGTACATGCATTTTGTTTCTAATTCTAGTTTCTAACCCCAAGTTCTTCATATATTCTTCGTATTCACTTCAGAAAGCTCTCTTGGCAGTGGCATAAGTTGCAACGTTGGCACCTCATGAATCTCACATGATCTGAGGAAAAAATCCTGGCCTGACTTAAGACAGAATGGTCAATGGAACCACGTTCTCACCTTCACATTCATCATTAAAATCCAGTTTGGGAAATCAATAGATTTCAAAGGTTCTTGGGCATTCATTTGGAAATAGATATATTTCTGGTCCTTAAATTTGCCTGAAAAGCTGGACACAGGGAAAGAAGTGGTACTGTCAACCACTGCATCAGTTGTACAAACCAACCTAGCTGATTTAGCACTGAAGAAGGTTAGGAATTAACTCTCACAAGCCCTCCCACCAGTACAGCTGAGTGGGTAATAACCCCTGGTTATTAGCCAGTAACAAAATCTTGATAGTATCAGTCACCACAGCTAAAATCATATGACATGACACCACGTCTTCACAAAACAGAGAATAATTAAGGTTGGAAGGGAGGTCTGGAGGTCATCTGGTCCAACCTTCATTCAAAGCAAGTCAGGTTAGTACAAGTTACATAAGTGTAAATCTTAGGCCAAGTCACAAGTTGAGTCAAGACTTGAATATCTCTAAAAATGGAGAGTCCAGAGCTTCTCCAGGCGCCTATTCCAATTTTTGACTTATCCTCATGGTGATTATTTTTTTCCAGTTGTCTAATTAGACATTCCCACGCAAATTGGGCTCACTGCCTCTTGTCCTATCCCTGTGCACCTTGAGGTGGACTCTCCCTGTCTTTCCTACATTCGCTCATTTACCTAGGTGCAGCCAGCAGTAAGCCCCAAATAATTCTCCAAATTGTACTTGCATAATTTCTTTCGGAATTTGTGCATCATAACTGTACTTTTAGCTTCTTCACAACACAGTCTTGCTCTGTTTCCACTGACCGAGTACCAAAATAGCAAATTAAGCTAGGAATTACACTTTCCACATCCTACTAAAAATAGATTAATTTCAGCTAGAGGAAAGTATAAGTTAATTACCTCCTGAGCATCAGGAAACAATTAACAGCTTTCTATTATATCACTGTGATTTCTAAGCTATACAATTTTACACTTCTGCAGAAAAGGATGTGTGATTATCAAGAGAAGGATCTTTTCTGCAAGAAACGAAAGGAAATTGTTCTACTGCAGACAATCGGCACTATAAATAATGCTTTGCTAGTATCTTTTCAGAAGTCATTTCCTTTATTTGCGATCCTAACATTGAGTGATGTGTTGGCCACATGCTGTCAGATTCTCTTCCCAAAGTGGATCTGCGTAAGTGTTGGACTCTCGTTCCTCAGACAAGCTCTCACAACATCAGCTTCCTGCAAATATTCTTGCAGTGTTCATGTGAATTAAATTAAAAATCATTGTTTTTATGAACCATGTTGTAATTATGCCTCGAGTTTGGTTTGCTTGCTACATCAGAGCTGAGAATGGCTTGTGAAAACACAAAGGAATACGCAGGCCTGCTGTAAGCAGCCCCGGTGCTTTGAAGACACGAGTAACAATGTGAAGACCAACGGATACAACAGAGGAACGCTTCTTTTAACTGCTGCCAATAAACGCATTTGGCCCAATATGCTAGAAAGTGGTGCAAACACAGAGCCAACAGATTGTACAACAATTCAGCTGAAAAATAATGGGAACATTATGGCAATATACCAGTTTGGGCAGTAGCTCTTAGCGAGAGAAGCGGTGAAATAAACACACAGAAAACCCAATGACCCAAGGTGAAAGACCTCTGTGCTAGATGGCAGCTGTGCTACCGAAGGATGGGAGAATCTCCCCAAGCCAGGTATATTTTATAAGATCCATAAAAGATAAATATGATAGCATTAGTCCTGCTTACAAGCAGAAGAACTTTGGTCTCTGCAGATTCCTCCTGCAATGCACCTCTAGGACAGCTGCAATCCTCCCCCAGAAAGTTCAAATTCTCTTCCAAGTTCTCCTTCCCTATTATCTTACACCTCAAGGCTTGTTCTGTGCTCTGCCCTTGACAAATATTGTCTTGTCTGGCTCTTATCTAGCTGGAATGTCCCTGGAAAGCTAATTTCCTCAGCTCTTCATCTCAATCACATTGCCCACTTCCCTGATTCCTTGCACTGCCTCCTCCTCCTCTTCTGTCACATCAAACATTATATTACCCTTCTTATCTTCACTTTCAAGCTCCCACCTTTGCTATCACCATCTCTCAGGCACTGTTGGCTTTTGCTCTCACTGGCCATCTAGTTCCAGCTTTGCCATTACATTTTAAACCTTCAACCAAGCAGCTTTGTGCCTGTTGCCTCAATACACCCCCACCCAAACATCCACAGAGCTATCTGGATGTAGTCCCACAAATCCTGCCCAGCATTGCTGTCATCTCCACCAAAAACCTTGACAGCTAAGCAGGTGGTGTGCCGAAGCTGCACTTCTATCACAATGACCAGCACTGATTCAAAACAATCATGTTGTCTTCTGGGCCTGTATTCATTTGCTATCTCTTTGTTTTACACTTGGACTATAGAGAATTTGGGAGCAAGGCCATCTTTCCATCTGCTGCATGGTGCCTTGCAATGCTCTGGGATGTGATCTTGGGGATTCCCATTATAAAAGGATTCTTTATTCTTTGTACTACTGAAAACCAGCAGCATGTGACTTTGTGCAGCCCCACTGATGAGACAGGCCAAAAGGTACATTGTCCATCCAACCGGCAGCGTATCATGCCCAGGGGATGTCTGTCAGCTGCAGGCTTATGTCTGAAGTATACAGATCAGGTATGAAATCTCTCAAGTCCAACAAAAGTTCTGACAAACCAGCTGGAGAACCTGACACTACACAGTCTTGAAGCATATTAACATTTTAAGTTTCAATTGTAAGAGAGGGCTACTACCAGAGACTGCACACTTGTTGTTTTTTGTCCGTATAAAGATAGGAAAATACAGTCCCATTGTGATTTCACGTACATCTCCAGGTTCTTTTGGAAATGAAAGCTCTGTGCAGTCTCCCAGGCTGGTGGGATGCAAGCTTGCTCTGCCCCATAACCCATGGGAGTGTCCCATGGGCTCCCAGTCCTACCAGAGCAGCATTCCAGCCCTGGGCCCAGAACTGAAGCTATGCTCTAACAGGCAGATGGATCCATCTAACATCTCTGCCACCAGAAGGAGAAGGCCTTATTCCCCTTTATTCTTCCTCTTTGCTCTTTCCTTCTCCTCCATTTATCATCATTGTACAGTCCCGATCTCTCCCTTGTGCTGGCTCTGGCCCTCTCTGTAAATCATTTCAACTCACTAACCAGGCAGGAAACAATCTTCGCTCCTTGTTCTGCCAAGCCATTAAGTTAAATGAACTCAGGGAGAGGTTTGATGAGTTCCGGAGAGGGCACAAGGTAAGTAGAAGACAGATAGCCAGGGAACATAAGACAAAAAGGGTGAAAAGGGTCCCCTGGTCTGGCACAGCTGTATCATGGTTCAACCTCATGAGAAGTCTACTGGACTGTGGGGTCTCTGGAGCTCCTCACCCCTGGCCCCAGGCCAGCTGACCTTTCTCCTTGCACTGTCATTGGCATTAGCACGACACCACTGTAACCTGGCTGAGCTCCCCAGCCTGCTCACCATGGGGTGAGATAAGCACTAGAGCAGGTCCACCAGCAAAGCAGGAGCCCAGCTTCCCTGCCCTTTTCTGCAGCAGCAGCCAGACACACCAGCAAACGCTGCTGTAGGATCCACAGCATGACCGATAGCCCCTGGTGCTCCACGTAACCCAGAAAGCTCTCCTCTGCCTGCAAATCCCTCTGCCATAGCTGTGGTACCCCGTGTAATCGCCCACACTGTTGCAAGGAAATGAAGAATTACGGCCTCACTATGCAAAAGCCAGCTTCTATGTTTGCTCTGAATTAGCAAGCACAATCAGGCATATTTTTTAATTATTTGTAAATGCACCTTTGAGATCTGAGCGCATTTACTGGATTGAGGCACTCATAAGAAACAAACGATGAAGACTGTAAAATTACAGGGCTGGTAATTAAGATGGAGGTCGCACTCTGCAGCAGCGCTCTCACACAGGTAGCACTGCGGTGTGCTGGCCATATAAACTGCACAGCCCAAATTTCAAAACGTCTGAAATGCACACGTCAGTGTTTGCCCCTATTCGTGCACTACACCCTGACAGGAGCACGGAAGGAAAGGTAAAAACCTTGAACAAGAAATAAACCTTGAACAAGAAATAAACAGGTAGTTGCTGGGCCTATCTGGTAACACGTGCATCAAGCATTTAAACCCAACCTTATTTTTACAGTCTTCTATCAGAGTCGGAAGTTTTGAGGTGGGAATCAAGCAAATATCTGACCCATGTTGTGTGTAGGAAAATTAGGCACTGAGAGGGTGGCCAAGCAAACCAGCAGTGGCTGCTGCCCTGTGCCACGTGTCCCTGACCACGCGTTTCTGTCTGGCTCCCTCACTGGCACAGGCCTGACTGCACGCCGGGCCTGTTAAGAAAGTTAAACTTTTCTCGCTTGGCTTCAGCTGATGCAGTTCCCTGAACTTCTGATCCTGTGAACGTCAGCGAGAAGTGCAAGGGAAGCGATAAGAGCAGGGCAGCAGCGGCCTGCAGTTAGATCTGCTGTATCAGAAAACCACAGCCTTAAACTGTAGCGGAGTGAAATGGTGTAAGCTTGTTCCCCCGCCCGTACTTCTCCAGAAAGGGCTTTTTTGTGGTCATGCGGTAAATCGGTTTGTAAAACTGACCCAACTGAAATATCACCCATCAGAAAGCCCTGCTGATCACTGCCTCGGTGCAGGTCACCCTGTGGTGATGGTCCAGAGATGCTTAAGCCAAAGGAAGGGAAGCACCAAGCAGGGAACCAGCAGGCAGAAAGAAATAAGAGAAAGAGGGGACCACTGCTTTCATTGGCAATACCAGCTTGAAATTTTAGCCTTCATTATTTGCCTCTCTCCACATCTGTAGCTGCAGGCACACCTGGCTCCCTGCAGAGCTGTACCATGAAGCAGGGCCTAGCTGAGGAACGGAGAAATAGATGTCACCAGAAGCAGAGCTGCTGCCTGAGGAGGCTCCTCTGACTTCATAGGTTTCGCCAGAGCCCGAGTGAGCCTGTGGGTTATCTTGTCCCTTTCTCTGTGCTCCCACGCAACTTGTTCTCTCTCTGCGCATCAGCATTTTCCAAAGATGAAGGAGCACGGCTGCACATTGTTATCACAGAATCACAGAATTGTAGGGGTTGGAAGGGACCTCAAGAGATCATCGGGTCCAGCCCCCCTGCCAAAGCAGGTTCCCTAGAGCAGGCTGCCCAGGTAGGCGTCCAGACGGGCCCTGAATATCTCCAGAGAAGGAGACCCCACAACCTCCCTGGGCAGCCTGTTCCCGTGCTCCGTCACCCTCACGTCACCCTCACCGTGAAGAAGTTCTTTCGCATGTTGGTGCAGAACTTCCTGTGCTCCATTTTGTGGCCATTGCCCCTAAATACACTTCCACTATATATTATATTATGCTTCCACTCCCAGTGTAGAGCACTTTCCTGGCAGTGCAGGTTTAAATAATCTAGCTTTCTTTAACCCTAAAATCACTGTTATTCTTCCTGCTGCAAGGAACAAAGGCATGTTCACAATACAGTCATTTCTCCTTAAGGCCACAAGCAAAATGTGAGGTTCAAGGCAAAGGTCAACTCCCCAAACCATTACAAAAAAAACATGTTGATATTTACAAAATTGATTAAAAATTCCTTCTCATCTGTCCTTCTGCTGGCTGGCTGAGGCAAACTGCCTTCATAAAACTGTCCATCCTATTTGTAGTACTAATAGTCTTAGTGAAACCACTGTAAGTAAGGATCCTTGTGACACTATGCCTAAACAGGTTTAAGTTCTATTTAAATCCAATGGTTTACACATCAAAATTATTTAAAATATGTGGTCTAGATGTTCTGCTCTTGGTTAAGGAAGAAAAGCAATAGGCCATGGCTAACATGAAGTGTGTGCTTCACCCAGCGAGTGCCAGTGGTTCTGCTGAGATCTCCAGCTTTGTAGCTCCTGTCATTATTTTAGCACCTCAATGCAGTTTCTCTTCAGAGATTGTTTGTGTACTTTGTTTTCTGTGGCATTTTTATGGAGTGTATTCTTCTTTCAAACCCAGGTGCATGTACCAAACCTGCTTATTTCTTACTTTTTCTTACCACAACTTTCATTCCCTTTGCCAGTTCTTCATCAGTTTAACCTTTTCCCACAAAAGCTTGAGCAGATCACTGTATTCAAGCCTTGCCTTCAATGAGAAAAAAATATCTTCTAGTCAGCAAAAGTGCTCACACAAACATGTGATGCCAGGAAGAAGGAGGCAAAAAGAGCTAACCACAATACAAGGGTTACAAATATAAAAAACAGAGTAAGTGGCAAGAAAGAGAGAAGGGTCTGGCTTTTTAGAAGGGACTATCAGTTTCTGAGAGCATACCCTACGCCAAAAGGTACCACCCAGGCCAGCACGCAGTGCCTGGGTGCTTGGCTATGGGATACAGAACACCAGGATCTCAGCTGGGCTGGGAAGAAGCTAACTTTTGCTGCTGTGACTGCACCCTTCAGGGTCTTAAATTTCACATCAAAGAAAGCACGGAAATTCTAAAATGCTTACAATTCAAGAAGTACTGGCATCTATAGATAAAAGAAATACCTCTCAGTTAACTTGAGATGCACAGGTTGCTGCCTACTCCTTGTCCAGTTATCCATGAGGGAAAGCTGGCTGACCTCCCTCCTGGCTTCAGCCTGGGCTCTCAGCCTGCAGTGGGACTTCGGAGAGGGGAAAGAGCTGGTCCTTTCCTGAACACTATTCCCAGAGTCCCCCGCCATCCCATCCCGGCACACGCAGTGTAACCTCCGCATCTCCAGAGGTATTTTTCTCTGCACCTTGGGAATGTCACTTTTGGGTTCCATGTCTGCTGCACGAAACTGCCACCAGCTGTGGCCAAGATTTGTGTTGCAAGGGCTTTATCTTTCCTCTGAGCACACAGTGCCTGCCCCTGCAGGGACCTGATAAATAGCCTGAATTCCTAGGCGCGATCACTATACAAATAGTAAATAATAACACCAAGTGATGGGAGCACTTCTCTGTCACGTTGCCAGCCGATGGCCACTGCCCCCACAGGAGCAGGGGTTGTGTAATAAGTGCAGGATACAGCAAAGCCAGGTTGCCTGTGGCATATCAATCCTGCCCTCCCTGCATCAATATCAGAGCAGTTTCCTTCACCTGTTCATAGGCAGCTCCTCTAATCTAAAATAGATAAAACCTACTCTTGCACATGGTTCAAATACAGTACCCTTGGCTTGCCTGCTAATCTCTGCTAACCTGAGACAAAAGTTAATGATTCACTCCACCTGGAATGGAATACACAGAATATACAGCAGCAGCCACTCTTACAACATCCGCCTTACTGTGGACATAGAGCAAGAGATCGCTGTTTGCACGTGCATTGTTAACTGCTTTAACTCTGAGCTGTGCTCCAGGAGAGCTGCTGACCGGAGTGGCTCAATTATCAAAAGAGCTTAAGGGAAAGACCTGAGCAAACAAAAGCCTTACGCCTGGATTTCCAGAAATGCTGAATAACCAAAAGTTTTACTGGAAAAAGATGAGAAATGGAGATTCCTGGCACTTGAACCATATGTATATACATATATCATATATGTATATCTATATATATACATGCATATATAAGCATGCACACATGCTTGATTAAAATTCCTTATATTCCCATATATATATATGTATATAAAAAAATATATATCATATATCTATAAATATATATATAATATATATATAGGGGGCCTGATATCATCAAAATTAGTACAAATGGGCAAGACTCAAAGACATAAGAAGGTGCATCATGTATCAAAGATTCTACCAAAAAAATGAACATATCCATTTGAAAAATATCACGCTGTTTAAAAAATTACAATTAATTTGCATTAGGTAAAACATATAATTAAAAGTGTTGTGATAGCACAGAGATAGCAGGAAACTTCCGGGTGTCAAAGCACTTAATTTCACGACCTTCCAAACCTTCACTTTGAAATGTTTTCTTTCAGCGTATTGCTCTGGCGGAATTTCACAGAGAAGACTGCCAATTTTTTGGTTGCTTGATTTTTGGAAAACAAATTAACGAAGGTGAAATTATTTGGGCAGAAAGCTCTGAAGCACTTCATTCCACAAAGATCTGATGATATAACCTCCTGTGTCCTATCTGCCCTCAAGTCAGCAGACATGAGCCTTCTCGAGCGAGACAAATGAAAAATATTTTGTTAGGGTTAGTTTTGAGGCCAATCAGTAAGCTCTTTGCTAATGGAAATACAGCTACCAGGGGAGAACTAAGGTAGCTGCAGGAACATGGCGCAGGTGGGAGAAAAGCACATACAATATTGGATTGGCTTAGGCAGATCACAAAATCTAATCTTAATGAATTCTGTCTCTAAAAATGCCATATAAGTTCGTTTAATATCTGAAGACCGGTCTGGACCTGACTGTAGAGGAAGTGACCTCAAGGCGATTCCGTATCTTAAATCCTCATGTTCCTTTTAGTGCACAAGACCACACAGCTGCAGATGTGCATCACTACAGTGTTGATATAGTTTCAAGCACAGTGACAGCATTAAATAAATTGTGTAGCTATACGATTAATACTGATATGATTAATTTCTGTGTTATTACATTAAAGGCATGGTTCTCTTGATTGCATTTCTCTCACTGCTATGCACCATGGGTGTTTTGCATCTTTGAATGCCAATGAACTTTTGAACCCTTCTGGAGTGAAAAAGGTTGACTATTGCTCAGAATAAGAAAAAAATTTATGGACCTGTAGGCGCTATCATACTGGAGAAGTTAATGACTGTGAAAGTCATGCACTCCAATTTATTAAGAAGTTTTCTTAAAGTGATAATATTCCTGAAGCGGGACCCTTGGAAGACCAGTGAAAACTGGTTTTGGCTTTTCTCAGCTTCAAAATTTACAGCTCTTTACCATGTAAAACCTCTTCTGTAAAATGAAAGCCCTATACAAATTCTGATAATAAGGCAAACAAATTTCTGTTAAACCGTTATCTTACATTTTGTCTTTCCAGGAGGAATGTAAGAAAAAACGATTTAAAAGCATACTAAGCATACTTCACACTTCCCTAACCAAAAACAAAGATGAGAAACTGAAGTCTTACTTGCAGAAAGTCATTGGCTCATTTTAAAAGTTTCCTAATTATTTACTAAACCATTTAACAGAAGTGTGAATTGGAAAAGGTGTTGCTTCTCATACAGGCTGGTATCCAAAAATCTGCAGAGAAGAAACAATAAATGTCATTAAAGTTACACATACTTCAGAGAGCCGCACCACACACACAATGGCAATTTCTAGTAAAAAATAAATAAGTAAATAAATAAATAGAAATAAAAAATAAGTGCCCTTTTAATATTGCTGTTTGGTCAACCGAAGCCTGAAGACATCCTGAATGACTAGGCACATTTTCTGTGAGAAACGAGGGACTCTTGGAAGACATACCAGATTTCAGTGACAATCTGGCATCGAGAAGCAATTAGCAGATGAGTGAGATATCAGACAACCCTGACTTGTAAGACAGGCAGCCAGCAAGTATATCAAAACATGTCTGTTGAAACCGCTCTTGGTTGCCAGCTGTAACCAAGTTAATGCTCAAACTCCAACAGCGAGACTTCAATCCTTCCGCCTACCAGTGCTGGAGTGGGCACAATGTGTTGCCTTCTGCTGGGAGGGGAATGAACGGCGAATTGCCCTGCTTCAGATAAAATTCCTCCTGACTTCAGTACTGCCGCTGGACGTCCCAGCTGTCACACGCCTGTGACCAGCCAAAGTACCAGGGCTGTGACGCTTCCCTTCGCGCACACCCATCGAGAATCGCCGGGACGTTCACTCCCTGGAGCTGCACTCAGGCAGGTGTCTGAAGGCAGGGACTCAGCGGGGTGGAGGCTTCCAAGGGCTCTCCCAGTCCCGAGGAAGACAAATGCCCCATGGTTCTTCTGAGCACAAGTTTCCACAGGGAAGAGGTCTGTACAGGTCACTTGTAACCTCTGGAGGACATCTTCATGGCAGCCATCCTCTGAAGAACAAGCTCACCACTGAATAGCTGAAGGGTTTTCGAAAACACAGCAGAATAGGGACAAAAACTGCTTTGGGTCTGTTGGAGCTCTCAAACCTGCCCCAGCGGTTTGTCCCCTTGTAGGATCATCATGGCCTGGAGAGCCCTCAGCTGGATCATGCCCATCCCAGCTCTTGCCTTGCTCTCCCTGGTCTTCTGCAGGGCAGCAAGAAGCTCCCAGAGGGTCCCTCCTGAAGTGCCACACTGCTGAGATCGGGGAGTCTTCAGCTTTGTTTCGTAGCCATCCATCTGACAATTATAAGGCCTGCCAAGAGCCAAGCTTCAGAAGTCTTTGCCTTTAAAAATATGTTCCCATTAGCCAAAAGGAAGAGTTGGTTAGGTATTTGCTTAGCCAGATACTGCCTTTAGAGGCAGAGGATCCTACAGGATATTAAAATTTATTAGATTAGCTAACATGCAGCTCAGGGTCCTGCTTATTTTCCCATAAATCACACCACCAGGATTTACACCACGGCCTCATCTCCCACAAACTGCTAATGACCAAAGCTGGGGCATGAAAGCCCCGTGCCAGCACCAGGCGCTGCTACGATGCCTTCAGCCCACGCTGCACAAAGAGATCCCAGCCAGGGAGGGACGGACACACAGCAAACAGACCATGGCAATGGGGCAGCACGTGAGGCCGGGGCAATAGGAACGTTGTAAGGAATTTTAATCAAGCAGCTACCATAAGCATCTGGGTTTAGACACAAGCTGTTTGGTCTACTACAAGAGCGCTTTAAATACCGACATTTTCTTGGTTTTGTGTAAGCAACACCATGCTCGCAGTTTCATCTTACGCTTTTGCTCCGAAGTTACGCGTTCATCTTGCAGCACTAACACTTGCCCGTGTGCACTTTCACCCAAATACACACATAATCACCTGTCCCACCGCATCACTCCCGCTCAGGGCTTAGCTAGCACTTGCAAGCATCACTAAGAATAGAGTACAGTACATTTCCTTGAGTGCATGCGCATGTTGGTTTTCTAGCATCTGTTTGTCTGCCCCACAGGCTTCTGAGATAGCTTGTCTTTGATCCTGAAAACCTCCCATGGTTTCATTTGCCATTAACAATTATACCTTTATTTTGGACAGGAAAAGGGGAACTTTAACATATGGTCAGCTAAGACTTGTCTACCAGCCAGTTTTCTCTTATATTTTGCAGCTTTTATTGTCTGGAAAACTGAAGAAAACCAACCCTTTGTATAGAGCATCCCAACAGAGGAACAGAACCAGAACTAGGGGAAGAGAGATGATTTAGGGTGCATTTTCTCAAGACAGCTCCAGCCAATCCTACAGCTCGGTCCTGCCAGAATGGGAGATCCTGCTTCTTCTCCACCACCTCCTCTCCCTCCTCCTGGCTCCACATTCCCACCACCTATCTTCTGTGGATGTTGGCAGCCATCAGATCAGCAAAGTAGCCTGCCTGCCAGGTGGCCACATTGGATCCGCCCCTGGAAAGGTGCGAGAAGTATGCGAGCTGGCGGTGTGTGGGAGGTGGGACTGCAGAGCCAGGAGTGGGCAGCAGGAAGAGGGAAAGGGGGAGAGCAGATCTCCCCTTTTGGCAGCAGTACGTGGGATGAGCTGCTCACGAAACCGCAGTCCAAGGAGACTTCTTACGTATTTTTGAAGGAATGGCCACAGGTAACTTCACGGGTCGGGGAATAATTGTTTCTGTAGATTATCCTGCCCAAAAATAGCACCATGTTTTATTACTTCAATAAATAAGGTGACAAATGACATCCTCGATTGTGATGCTAATGAGCTGATTGTAGGAGCCAGATTTGTTGCAGTTCCTCAGTCTTCTCCTTAGGGGAAGATTGCAAAGCTTCTGCTTTTATATTTAACTATAAGAAACATAAAAGGACTTAAGCTGACCTTAATAGAAGGTGTTGTGTTTTTTTTTTTTGTTTGTTTGTTTGTTTGTTTTTTAATTAAAACTGAATAGTCAACATCTAGTGAGATAAATTAGAAACAGTGGGATTCTTACCAGGCACTTTTACAAACAACTCAGCACTAAGTCCACCCTGCAGAGCCTGCATGCCAGTACATCCTTTCACCCAAGGTTTCATTTCTAGCTACTTTGATGAAAAATCTGAAGCTTGGAGCAGGCTCTGGTGTGTACTGGAGCCAGACCACAAACCTGCTTACTGCCTGACCACGAGTATCACTGGTGTGCATCACAAGGTGCCAACGGTGCTTTCCATGTAGATGCCGCCAGCAACAATACCAGGGTCTGTACTAGGAGCAAGGATGGCACCTTCCAAATCAAGCAGCGTTTCTATCGTTTTGCAGTGTTTGTCTGGCATCTGAGCAAAACATTCAAAGAAAATTCAAGCAAAAGCTACAGAAAAGATATGTTTACAATCTCCTTCTAGTTATACATATAACACACAATAATAACGGGCTTTTTCCTCCTGAATCACAAGCTGCTGCACCAACGAACCGAAAGGCTCAACATTTCTTTTCTCCCCTGTAGTGCACGGGTACAGATGGCACACTAAACACACCACAGAAATTAAAAATTAACTGAGTCAGGCATTTCTGTTAACAGTTTCCGTGCTGCGCACAGCTCCGGGCACGCAGCACCGAGCGCTGCTGCCGGCGGTGACGGCGGGGATCCCCTTACACCCGCTGGGGAGCCCGGAGCAAGCTGCTGCGGGGTGCAGGGCAGCGGGGGGAGCAAGGAGCAGCCCTGTGGGGCACGGGTGGTGTGGGACCACTGCAGAGGGGTAGGGACGGTGTGGGACCACCAGAGAAAAGCAGGGGTGGTGTAGGACCACCGCAGAGGGGCAGGGGTGGTGTAGGACCACTGCAGAGGGGCAGGGACAGTGGAGGACCACCGCAGAAGCTCAGGGATGGTGCAGGACCACCACAGAGGGACAGGGACGGTGTGGGACCACCGGAGAAATGCAGGGGTAGTGTGGGACCACCGCAGAGGGGCAGGGATGGTGCGGGACCACGGCAGAAGTGCAGCGGCAGCACTTTACTCGTGATTTGGGTTTTCCCCCTCCCCACTTGCCACCCTCTCCCAATTTCTCCCAGGCTGGGCAGCCAGCAGAAGGTGACCCTGGGGTGGGGGTGTCCAGCAGCAGCCCCTCGGCCCCCGCTGCAGACAGGACGGACCCCGGGGTGTTGCAGGCAGCAGGGCAGGTGCTGGGCTGCCAGAACTCCCCCGTCGCCCCCCGGGGACGCCCCCCCACCACCAGCAGAGCCCTGCCGGGGCACGGGGAAGGGGACAAGGCGCCTCTTACCGCAGCTGCTCGCCGGTGAGCAGGACCTCGGCCATGTGCTCCAGCTCCGCCGCTTTCTGCTGCATGCTGCTCATGCCCTCCTCCATCGCCGCTGGCCTAAGGGCACAGCACCGCCGGCTGAGGGGGACCGGCCCCCTCCCCGGGCTTCAGCGCCGGGTCCCCGCAGCCCCCAGCCGCCTGTCCCCACCTGCAGGGGACAGGCAGGTCGCCGTATCGCCTGGCTCCCCCTATCCCCCCCCCCGGCAGTCCCCACACCCCCCCAGCCCGCCCCGCTTTCCGTGTTATTGTGTCACGGGCGGGGAGAGAAAACGCACGGCGGCGGCCGCCGAAGCAGCAGCGTCCCCCCCCGGCTGTCACACGGCGGGGGAGCCGCGGCTTCGTCCCCACGGGAAGGGGACGGTCCCGGGGGGCTGCCAGCACACCCACAGGGAGCCCCCGGACCGGGCTTGGCCCCTCAGGGGGCGATGTAGCCCCCAGGATTAGCCCCAGCTGGGTTGCTGACAGGACTCTTCCCCCCCCACACCCCCCCCCCCCGCTCGCCTCACCTCTTTGTCCCTCAGGCGACGGAGGGTGCAGAAGCCCTGAAAGGGCTGAGGAGAATTTCTGTCAGAATTCAGTCTTGGCGGTGGGAAGTCAAGTGCCAGGTCATGAGCACTGCTGGTCAACATTTCTGATAGGAAAATAAATACATAAAACACACCGGGATGGAACAAAGTCCAGGAAAGTGGTCCGAAAAAGGTTTTCACTTACAACCATGTGGAATTGTGATACACCTGTATCACTCACCTCCTGAACATCTTTCTGCTTTCACACACTGTGTGCATGGAAAAATTGCATGTGTTTGCATTATTGTCATCATTTCAAGACCGTGACCATAGTTTCAGAACCAAGAATTAGGAGGGAACCAAATGGACCTGGTACAAATCAGGCTGAAAACAAAGAGGAGGAGGTGGCTCTACGCACAGCCCGCAGGAGACTGGGAGCATTTATTACCAAAGGAGACTCTGGATACACAAGAACAGACTTGGAGTCAAGGAAAAAATGGACAAGTACTTGGAAAAGAAATGTACAGAGCATTAGTAAGCAGACAGCAGCCACATCCAGCTCAGGAAATTCTCTGTGCTAAAAATAATTGGAAGCTAGGCAAAGTTTCATATATGCTTTCTCTGCTGTTCCCTAACAACTGCTAAAGCCACTTGTGAGATGAGCATTGGACCAGACGGACCTTTGGTTCAACCCCGTGTAGTCATTTTAGTGAATGTCTTACCATGTCTGAAAGACCCCAGTGATCAGTGGATGGCAAAGGGAGCAAACCTGAATCTGCCTTTGTGTCATCTGCAGAATGGGCCAGGGAGGGAGGACACCTTGGGGGTGTAAACACTGCAGCTTGAACTTGCCTCCTCTGAATTCAGAAGACATCAATTTAATCTGAATACTTGCAAATACCCCGTAATTCCACTCAATCTAAAACATATAAAGTACACATTCACAGAGCTGGAAACAAAAGGGAATTGAAACAACCATCTCATCTGACCTTATCTTTAAGAAAAAGAATTTGCACAGTAATTTTTATCAAGCGCTTTATCACATGACTGAAGCAAAGAAATTTCAAAAGAATGCTCTTGTACATTGCAGACCATTTCTATGTAAGCCCTCAGCTCCATCAGCTGGGTTTGGCTGATTGAGCTGTTCCCCACCTCTAAAAGGGGGAAATGCCACCTGCTCTGCTCTACCTGCTCATCCTTGCATGGTGCCTTTTGCTAATTTTCACACGTTTAGGACCTCTGCTGCAGTTCAATTCACTAAACAGGCAGCAAAGTCACAGAAAGTGGATTGCTCCTTCTGAGCTAGCGAGCAGAGCGGTGCTGTGGGATCCCAAGAGCACTGGAGCTGACACAGAGGCAGGGTAGGCCTGGGCTGCTGGGAGCAGGAACAAAAGAGGAGGAAGAAAGAGAGGAAGAAGGGGAAGGATCTGACCTTAGGCAGTGACGAACTACCAGCTTGATTCAGGGTGCATGTGGAACTGCAGCCTGAAATGCATATCTCTCCTTGCATTTCGGATTATTCTTGCAGGTCAGTGCAATTTCCTGTACTGAATTATTTAATGGTTATACACTACCATGTTTGCCTTTGCGTGCTGATATCCCATTCGTAATTTGTTCCACATGTTCACACTGAAATTTCTTACAGCTACAATGTGCTTAAGAATAAAGGATTAGGCATCAGTCACCCCAAATCTGATGTCACTCCAAAACGGCTGACTAACATAAACCCAAAGGGTCATGGTTCAGTCAAGGGTCAGTAATAAGCTACATAAAATAACCCATTTGGATGTTTGTAGCTTGTATGTTTTTAGTGTACAGACTGCTACAGAAACATAAGATTAGCAAAAGATTAAACTGTCTTGAGCCTCCCTCCCAGAGCAGAATGGCCACTAAACCACAGCACACACTGAGTCTAACATCCTGGCAGCAAGGGTGCTGAGCAGGGGAAAGACTCTGAGGTAACCTCTGGGAAGCAAGTTGATTTTTATGTTTTATTTTCTTAATAAACATGGAAACAATTTCAGGAGTTGCTGTTTATTTTAGATATGAATGCATACTTGAATTTTACCTCAGCACAGCTGGAGTTAAGTGATGTGATGTTAAGGTAGCAAGCTAACACTGGGGCATCCCTCAGCCGGGAGCATGGCAAAGCTTTGAGCTGGAGCCCTGGGACATTTTCAAACTCACCCTCCACAATAACAAGGGTAACAAGAGCTGCATGGGTCTGGTGGAGAGTTGGCACCACAGGCATAAGGGGAAACTCAAGTGTCTTCCAGTGACTTGAGGCTCTCTGGCAGGCAGCACAGCCCTAGGCTGCACAAGGACATGATGGCTCTCTGTGGGACACGATGCAGAACAGAGATATTGTATTCGAGTCCTGATTTTAGAAAGCATCCTAGTCATTTGTATAAACTTTCTTATCTCATTGAGTAAATGTACAAATGGTGAAACATAAATGTTTACAGAGTGAAATAAGAATATTGCATACAGAACACTGTTTAAAGAATATTGCATCTGTGACCTAACTTTTGACTTGATAAATTAATCTGAGATTCGATAAACTAATTCTTTAGTCCCACTAATTAATTTTTCTGCAAGCTTAATTTCAAGTGAGACCTTCACATTAAAAATTTACCAATATACATATGCATACTTCTCATTCCTGTTCTGGCACTGTTCACATAAGATTGTTTGTCTTTTCCTTGCTGGAATGACTAGAGCTTTTGAAACGGGAAAATAACAGACAAATCATTAAGGCATTGATTATCTCATGCAAAAGATGGTGAAGCACTTCAAGGAGAAAAGGCATTAGCAGGTGAGCTGTTCGATTGGTTTACAGTTTGTTTTTTTCCTGACATCTTTTGTGTAAGAGCCAGCATTATGTAAACCTCAAATTTAAAAATACTTGGTTCCTCTCTTACTGAGGAAGACATGCAAAATTGGGTTTTGGCCTTTAAGTTGACCTTTTATTTAAGTAGCTCTTGCAACACTCCTGGAAAATGAGTGTGTGGGGTTTTTTTCTATATTCCCATGCTTATTTGCAAAGAGAAGTCACTTGTCTTTGTGTTTCAATTGGTTAACTTCCTTAGTACCAGGGGCCTGGCAAGGGAAACCAGAGGAACTACCAGGTATTGTCCAGTCTGCCCTGCTCTTTTCATGGTACGTACAATAGTATTTCCCATTCTTGGCAGTGCATAGATTACATTCATTGCTGTTCATTTGCTGCTCTGAGTTTGAACAATTTAACTTGTCTGCTAGAAACTGGCCAGAAGAATCAGTGCTCGTGTGATTCAAAGGACTGAATGCATCTGGCCAAGCTAATTTTAGTCATGTGATAAACCACAGGAAAAGTTAGTAAGTTTTGAGGAAAAAAAAAGAAAAAAAAAAAGCATGTTGTAAACTTCTCTTTTTCTAATATAACATCCAAGTTCCTGCAAAAGCCACCACGGTGAGATAACAGGAGGGTTTTATCACAATCCGTCTAACATTTCCACACTTGAGTGAGACTTGTATCTGTTCAGATTCTTACATTTCATGTGTCACTGACCGTGCAATTGTTATAATTGCAAGCTGAAATGCACAGAAAAAGGCATTTTGATCCTGAGATATGCAGACATGATCTGTAAGGGCCTTTCTGAGCCCCTCAGTTTTTTCATTTTGTGTTAAATGTTCAAGTACTGACTGGGCCAAAGACAGTGAGACCCCTGTGCTGGCTGATGGCTAAAGCACGACCATGAGATGGGCGCGTGTTTTAATGCTTGCTCGTATGAACAGAGAAATATTTTATGCAAATGAACGGCTTCAAGAAAAAAAAATAGAGAGAGAAATCTATATCAGACCTGTAGACTCAATAACTCTGTTAACAATACACTCTGCTAAACTAGCATTTGTTGTTACCCCATGTGTAATTGTTTTCTGCACTCTCAATGATGACATTTGTTCTGCTACGCTAGAGTATCTATAAGACTATGTACCTATTAGACAAGGAATCATTTCTAATTTCTCTTATTTTGCATTTTCAGTAATCTTGTAAAAATTTCTAATTTTGAGCATCGCAAGAATATTTCCCTGTCAAAAGGCACCCGTAAAACTGGTGGAAATCTTAATCTTTGAAGATTTCATATGCATTTCCATTAGTTCTTTTATTGTTGTTTTTGTTTCGCTTTCTCTTATTTAATTCTGCATTTAACTGACAGTAGTTATGAACTCATTCAGCCTGCACTATGCTTACGTCACATGTTTAGCCCAGGCTGTAGTGCAAGACTTTTTCAGTATCCAGATCATTGCACGGGCTGGGGGTGTGACTCAGCTGGCAAGTGTGCCTAACAGCTGAAAAGAACCTTGTTTCTAAACCACATCCCAAGCGTGAAGACAACACCTACTAGCTAAATGGTAAGAGACACCTTTTTAAGCTGTCTCCCAGCTATATCTGTGCTAATGTGCTCTGATTTCTGGCTGCAAGATCAATAAGGTTTGCGTAAACCACCGTGGCCTGAACTGACAGTTTGACTCTGCACTGTAACCACCCTTGAACCCAGGCACTTTGTTTTTTTTCTCCCTTGAGAGGCAACACCTAAGAGCTGAGATCTAGTCTACGACATTGTTCCTTACTAGTCCTTTGCTACCTATTTCTACTTCTCAGCCCGAGCTGCTGTTGACTAACCGTTGCTCTCCCCAGGGTGCCCATGATGGAGCACACGCTGCTGTAGGCAGTCTGCCTCTTCCCTGCCCGAGGGAGGGCACCGCAGGGATCAGGAGAGGTGGTGGGTGCAAGCAGGCGGTGTGCACCTATCTGCAGAGTTATTTTTCTGGTGGCTGGAACAGATGCAGACAGGCTGATGGGCTGCCAAACAGCTGCTGCTACGAGATAGACTCCTACCCCCCTTGGAGTGATGAGGCATTTGATAAAGACAAACACTCTTTGTCAAGCAGTACTCCACAAAACAGAGGTTTCAGCTCTGTCTCCATCATTAACCACATCACATCCTGCCGTTAGGTAAGGCTGTGCAGCACACAGACAGCCCGGTGCTCGGGAACGTCCATGAGTGAGGCTCTTCCTCAGGTTGGTGGACCTCAGGCACAGGCACAGCACACTGCAGTCGTGCCACCACCACCACGAGACGTCCAAACTGCTACAACCCCATGGTGCCACTCGCCTCTTCTGGGACGGTCACCACCAGCAGCTATTTTGGCAGGCCTAACTCTGGTCTCTCGAGGTCTGTGAAATAAACTGTTTCCAGTAGGTATGTGTATAATCACTCTGCCACCCAGTGGTCCTTTCAGGAAATTAAGTGCGAAAATGCCGGTCAAGTAATTGTGAATTGATGCTCAACAAAGGAAAAAGACTGTTACATGAAGCTAATAGCAATTGTATAAGGGAATAATCTTTAGATAAAACAATATTTGCATAGGATTGCAAACACAAACGTCCTTGACTCCGTCATTTATTTCTCTCCGGAGTGAACTGGAGAGAAATAACTACCCGATGTAGTCAAAATGAAAAACTAAAGCCAGTAAAATACTAGATAAGTTAATATCCTTTTACAAATGTGCCTTGCAGTTAAGTGTTTTTCTTGTGTTCTCAAAGTATTTACAGATCTCTTGGAGTGCTGAAGCAATGAGATAAACTCACTAGAGCATGCTTCTCAAATAAAGATAGCGCATTGTACTGAGATATTTCAAAATGATCAGATATGACCAGTCCTTTATGGCATTACAAAGAAGGTACTTAAGGTGCTACAGAGCACCAGAGCTATTTCTTTACAAAAGCTATTTCTTTACAAAGAAATAGCTTTGCTGCAGCTCTGCACAGGGAAACTGGATACCAAAGGATCTGGTGGAAGGAGCACCAACAGACACAGCTGCGATGAAGCAGAACCATAGCAAGGTTTTCTCATAAGAACGAATTTGGGACTATTGAAATACAGCACCTGTTTACAATGTTTCCAAAGCTGAGCTGTAGTAGGAGCATTGTCCTGCTCTCAACATCTCAGCAGGAGAAAAAGAAAAAAGGCAAAAAGCATCAGAAAATTAGTCTCTAGTGGTTATGTCTGGAAAGAAAACTTCACCAAGCTATGTTAACCCAGGAAAGTGGTGTGAAACAAGAAAAAAGTATAGGAAAGAGATGTGGAAAGGAATGGGGAGGAGGGATAGTAAGAACAGAAGTGGGACTTGAAGAAAAGAGGGGGAGAGAATCAGGCAGGGAGGAGAGGAAGATGGAAGAAAGACAGTAGCAACGGATCCAGGCTGAGATGGGAGGTGAGAAATAAATTTATTTCCTTTAATATTTCTCTCATTCAAATCATTAAACCTGGGAGGAAGACTCATCTAGCTCTCCAAGGAGGGTTTGAGGGTCAGTATCTCACCTCAAGCCTCACACAGCATCTCATCTCAAGCAGTTCAAGATGAGAGCAGCCTCATTATCCACTTACCAATTTCCTGAGGAAATGCAGTTCTGTTAGGCAAGGTCCATGCCAAAACTGGTGACCCAGCTTCCAACACCTCGATGTGGGAAGATGAGATGACAAGGATCCCTCCTCACTGTGCAGGCAATGAAATTATTTTCTGAGTCGAAAGTAATTGCAGATCTGGGAAGCCAACACATCTGACGAACAAAAACAGAGTTACTTCTGTTGGCCCAGTTACAGCTTACCCCATGATGTCAAATTGTTCAGTATCTCAAGACACTGATATCCTTTGTGATACATTCAGTACTAATCATTACTCACAGAGTTGTAAGAAAATTCCAGTTACTCATTGGCACCATGATTAAAATGGAAAAAAAAAAAAAAAAAAGAAAAAAAAAAAGGTTAGCCCCATGACAATCTCTAGCATTTAGCATCAGGAGAAAAAAAATGCAGATAGCTAGGATTTTCAGAATAAAATGTTTATTGCAGAGATGTCTTCAGGGTTTTTTGCAGTTTCTTGTCAAGCAGATGATTTGGGACTAAAAAGGACTAGGATGGTCTCCTAAGTATATTGGGGAGCAGAATTGGAAGAGAATAGCCTGCTCCAGGAAGAAAGCTGAGAATGACAGAATGGAGCTAACTGGTAGTTTTTGGAAGGCTACACCCTGAGGTTTAATTATTCAACTTATGAGGGTGATGCTAGAATGGCATTATGGGCCTTGAGGCCACTGAGGATGAGGAGTGCTCCAGCAGGTGCTGCAGCTCACCGCCAACATATTCAATGGACCATCAAAAGTGGATATGCCACATGCATGGATCTGATGTTAGAGAGTTGGGATTATTGTATGAAACAGCCGTATGTTGCATACAACGTTATAAGGTGGATGTGAACCTAGGTTACATTGGATTAAATTCCAAGAATTCTTCAAAGTAATGAAACAAGATGTTAACAAACTTCTCAGCCTTTGATTTTTGAATTTTCATTCTGCTATTTTTCACTGTTATTGTCCCGTGTCAATGTACTTCTCTGTACTTACTCTTCCATGAATGGAATATTGGATGCATCTTCCTCACTTATTTATTTTTTATTATTTTGCATAATACGCTGAATTTTACCTGACTATGATTTTCACATTATTTGATTTTTATTTTTAATTTTAGACTCATACAGATGTAACAGACCTGTTGTCTGCAGAAACTTTTGCTGGGATCTACTTGTAATACTTAGCCCTAGCAGGGTCTCAAAAACTAATAATACATTAACTGCAAAAAGCCACTTTCTGAGATTACTACTATGCAGATAGCAGTTAATCAAGAAGAAAGGCCATATGATAACTTGCCAGATGACAGAAAATTATGTTTATTATGTCCCTATTAGTAAGGTCTCCAGACTGAAATTTAGCCAAAAAACACTCTGCACAGTATTAAAAAACAAACAAACAAAAAAAAAAACCATTTAATTCCATTTATCTATTATACTTTCTTAAGTGTTATTGCTTGCAGCAACTTTTCTATTTATGAATGCCAAATAAAGAGATATACTGACCTCCTAGATACTAATGATAACACTGTTCCAACTAATTCTAGAGGTGAGTGCATTATGTGATTAAATTCAGAGGGCATGCGATAAAAGTATTGCTCTTAATTTTGCCAACAAGCAGTTGACCCTGAACGACAATTTTTGGAGTGGCAGATGTTCTCTGAAGATCTAGCCAGAAAATATAGATGAAGCAAAAGGCTTTTGTGGTGTACCTACATAGTAAATGACATGTATGCTTGATTTAACCTCTGTCCCTATAATTAATATGTTCATGAAAAAATCCATCCTGTTCTTTCATGCCGATGTTAACAGAAATCACAGCACCTCGCCACCCCCTGCACTGGTGTTTACAATGTGAGGACATGCTCTGTAACTACAAATGTCCTTGCTGGCTGGCTGAGACTGAGGAGAAGCTGTGAATGCAGGTTGGGTACCAACCTGCCCAGGTTTACCCTGCCTTACTATGAACGACATCAGTGTGGCATGACTGACCCTTTTTGCTTGCAATTACACAGGGCTATGCTGGCCTGGTGAAGAAATAGGATAGCAAGGAAAGAGGAAGGAAAAGCAAGGAAAGAGCAAAGAAAGCTTTAGCTGTCTTGTAAGCACGGGGCATCTGGGTTTTGTGCTTGTCGCAGCTACGCACTGTGAAACTCTGAAACTGATTTTCTAAATGTATTGATGGTGTTTGCTCCCCAGGTATTTCCGCATGTGCTCTCTGGCTTTATGCTTGGCTGTTTGTTCTCCGGTGTTTCCAGCACAGAATCAATTTTATGCCAGTGAGATACTCCAGGCCACTGTGTAGTTTACACAAATATTTAGGTTTGATTACGTCTGTTTATTCTCTCCTAATTTGTATGTAACTGTTTTGCATCTCCCTGTTGGCCTGTTAAAATGGATGAGAAAGTGCTTATCTGAGTTAGCAATGAGCTACCTGGTTTCTCTACTAATTGGCTGAAGTTTTCCCTGTTTGAGTCTTGGACTCATCTCTTGCTTCATGATGCTTTGCTGGCTGACATCATCAGGTATGACTGTTTTAGTGGGAGATGATAATAGGCATTAATCAATGCCTACAACATAGAACATGCAAGTGACTGCTATTTTAGCTATTTATTAATTAAAAAGAAAAAAAAAAGAAAAAAAAAGGAGTAAAAGTAACTCAATAACCAACTCCAACGGATAGAGAAGAGTGGTTCAAGGGGTCTGAGTTTATTTAGGGTTCCAAGTTATAGCTATAGCCAGAATCTCGTGGTTAGTAGGGACAAGCATCACAAAAATCAGCCTTTGTGAATTTGTCCAACTCTTTTGTGGATCACACTCATTTTGACCTTCACAACATCCCACAAGTTCCAGAGTTTGTTGTATAGAAAGGTCTTTTCTGCTATTATCCTTAACTTGTTCATTTTAGTGTTATTCTCCAGTTCTTATATTTGAGACAGAACAGATAATATTTTTTTTCCTTACATTCTTAATTGCTTATACATCTCTTGTATCTCCTTTCTCTATATTTGTCAAGCTGAAATGATCTAATCAATTTAATTTCTTTTTCTGCAAAAACCTGTCTGTACCTCTGATGAACCAGTAAGCCCTTTTCTTTATCTCCCGTAGTGGCTTACAGATGACATGCTTTATTCAAGATAGGTGTGCACCATGGATTTATACAATGGCACAATTATATTTTGTGTGTTTTTGTTTGTTTGTTTTTCTTATTTTCCCAAGAAGGAAATGTAGTGCATTCACTGTAGATTGTTATGCTCCCAGTGTCTCACAGAAGTTTATGACAGATGCTGAAATGGCATTCAGGGGTCTCCAGGCACACCTATAGATCCAGCTCCCATGACCACCTTCTGTGTTGAAACATGATGGACGCATCCACCGACAGATATTTCTAAACAATGAGAAACTGGTGTTTAATGGGTGAAAATGTAACATGAACACTAATTTTAAATATTGCAGATGGCATTTCAACTGAAAAAATAAATCTTGATTTAAGGTTTGTGAGGTTTGAATGAAGCAGCGCCTCTCATGGAGTAATTTCCAGCAACAGTAACTCTGAATTGTGTAATTATCACCAGGCTCATAACTTGTTACGGTATTCAACTTCAGCACTGTGCCAGTTTTTCCAGTGCTGGCTGTTATCTTATTATCACAGCTACCTATGTCGTACTTTGAAGGTCACTCAAAAGTTTCTACTGTGTGCATCTTTCTTTGACATTTAAACACCCCATTACATGTCGCCCAATTTTCTCACACATTTTATTGTAGTCCCCAAGCACTTGAATTGAAATCACACCTGGGAAGTCATCCTCCCAATGTGGTGCCTGATGACTAGAATTGACACCGGTGATGTGTAGTGTTATAGCAGATGTCATGTTATCTCACAGTTCATTGTTTTATATCTTAGTTGTGGAGCTTTGGAGTTATTTGAACTTACTTTCTTCGGTTTGTCACAGCTGTCCTTGATTTATTTTGCTGTTCACATCCTTGATGTTTGAGCCCTGGGAAACATTATACAGTGCCAAGAACTTCAAAGGCAAGACTATAATAATCTTCAACAATCCATTTAATGTTTTGCTAACTTCAGTCAAGGCTAGTTAACCAGATTCCGTTAACACTAATTTTCATTAACATTAGTCAATTGAAAAAGTACACCAAAGCTAATGTTGCTTAGTACTTGACTTACAGGCAGGACACATTCCTGCCTCCCCTCCCCAGCCCTGCTGAGGACGCAGGCTGGTCAGCACTTCAGTTCTACTTCTCACACTGAGACCTGTCACAAGATGCGTACCTCTTGGCTGTACACTCACAGCAGTTACTTAAAGCCTCAGCTGTGCACTGTGGGGGACTGATGTGCACTGGTGATCAGTAAAGTAAAGGTAGTGATGATAGGTGAATTAATAGCTTCCTCAACTCTTCCATTCTGCTACAGGTGAGTCTCACCTCTGCTTGTAATATCATAGAATCATAAAATCATTAAGGTTGGGAAAGACCTTCAAGATCATCTGACCATATGTTCCATGCTCCTGGATCTTGACAATTTCAGCTCACCATAACACCTCAAACTGAAAATAGCACTCATTTAAGCTGCAGCAACTCCAGAGCAAGTAAATAATCCCACAGGACTGTTATAAAATAATTTCAGGATCCTACCAAGCTCCCTTAGCATAACGTGCATTTTCTTATCAATTGACAGCAACATTGACTGTTCAGTGTCTCCTCATTCTCTTTGCAATCCACATTCATTAACTGATTCATCTTTGTTTCAAGAAATGAACTTTAGGAGTTCAAACTTAAAAAAAAAAAAAAAGGAAAGAAAATGTTTGTAATTCAAATATGCAAACTCCATAAATTTGTATGTTGGATTCAGTTCCTTGATTTCTCTTGAATCTTTTTTTTTTTATTCCACATAGTGGAAAGTAAAAAGAAGAAGAAATGGGCATGCAAGTTAATTCAAAAAATTACACAAATTAAGGTATAAATTAAAACCAACTTAACTGAACAGCTATTTAAACAGTTAGTGACTGTGTGAGCATTTACTTGGTAGAACAGTGATTTCCTGGTTTAGCTTAGAGGTGTGTAAGAACAGACTTATATTGAAGCAAGATGTAATGGTGGAGATTTAGATTAGAGGTTTGGAGGGAATTCTTCACTCAGAGGGTGGTGAGGCACTAGACCAGGTTGCCCAGAGAGGTTGTGGATGCCCCATCACTGGAGGTGTTCAAGGCCAGGTTGGATGAGGCCCTGAGCAACCTGATCTAGTGGGTGGCATCCCTGCCCATGGCAGGGGGGTTGGAACTGGATCGTCTTTGAGGTCCCTTCCAACCCAAACCATTCTGTGATTCTATGAAACTGAAGTAAGACTGTACACATACCAGCTTGCACCTACGCATTACTAGAAACCAACATAAGCTAAAGTGCCTCAGGTTTTATATGTACACAATGACTTGACTACCATGGTCCCCTGAAATATAGCGTGAAAATATGATAGATGGCTGAGTCTGTGAATGAGCAACAATGCTGGTGATAGAGGTAGCTCCCTCGCTATTTCAGTGCAAGTTTTCTCCAAGCCCAATTCCCTGGCACTACTCAAGCAAGGGACCTTCTGAAGGCAGATAATGTCCAACTCTGTCACATGTAGCAGTCATTGCTACCTGCCAGCTGTGTACCCAACCCATCGGCTCTGTCCCATTGTCTGGGTCATTTGGTTCAGACTTATTCTGAGCAAAGCGAGTCTCTGCAGGCAGAAACATGCGATGTAGTACAAAGGAGTACAAAGGAGTACAATTTCCAGCTGAATATGAGGGGGCAGTTCTTCACTGGGAGGGTGACAGAGCACTGGAACAGATTGCCCAGTGAGGTTGTGGAGTTTCCTTCCCTGGAGATATCCCAAACCCGCCTGGATGCCATCCTGTACAACGTGCTCTAGGTGATCCTGCTTGGCAGGGGGGTTGGACCAGATAATCCTCAGAGGTCCCTGCCAACCTCGGCCATTCTGTGATTCTTTAAAGCAGTCAGTTAGCTAATGGACACAATGCCAGAGAGGAGAGGCACACTGTCAGGCCCAGCGTTAACATGCCCTGCAGTAACACCTCGCTGAGCCCAGAAGGACCAGGTGGTCCTGGGTGAGGTGGAGACGTGTCAGCCTCTGCTGCTCCACAGAGAGGACCGGTTCCCAGTGTTGGTGAACAGCTGTCTCCTGACCCTTTTTTTTTTTTTTTTTTTTTCTTACACTTTAAGGTTTTTCTTTGTGCTACAACATGAAACACAGCTGGAGCTCAAATCACAAGGGTTACACGAGCTGAACTTGGCGTGTCATGGTCTTCCCTGAGGGACAGCTTGGCCACAGGAGAACTGGGTGCTTGCCCTCAGCAAGCTACCGGACCCCACAGCATGAGGGAAGGAGCACGAGTGGGTGACAACGAGCCATGGGGCAGCTGCTCCCCCACAGAATCGAGCCTTCCCTCGGACACTGTGGTAAAATAGGACATTTTCTGCATTTTTATGACATTTTATAGGCATAGAGAGAGATTTTATTGCAACCAGTCAGATACTGGGTGGGTTGAGGTGACTTCCCTTCAGACCCGCCCGCCCCACCGATCACTCCGGACGCAGTTCAACCACAACCACAGCATCAAGCCACCGGGCGCACGGCGCCGGCTGCTTCCCGCCTCTCGCCGCTGCGAGCGCGGGCGGGCGGGCGCCATGCGGAGCCGGGCGGAGGTGGAGGCCACGCTGCGCACCGCCAAGCTGAGCCCCGCCGAGCTGCTGCCGGCCGCGCAGTGCCTCAGCTTTGGGCCGGGGGCGGCCGGCGCCGGGGAGTGCTGCCTGCTGCAGCTGGAGCCCGGCCTCTGCGCCCAGCTGGAGGCCGGGGCCAGGTACCGCTTCCCCCTGGAACGAGTGGGGTTGGGGGGGGGTGGGAGGCAAGGGGGGAAAGTAAGCTGCGTTCTGCCCCCGGTCCGGTCAGGGTAGCTGCTTTAGTAACAAAAATAGCAAATGTTTCCTAAATTTGCAGGGTGTTTTGTTGGGGAGTGTTTGCTCCTTTTGTTTTCTTTCTTTCCATGTGGAAAAAGTAGGTTTAGGGAAGAAATGCTGCTGAGATTTTAGCTGGAACAGTGAAGGGATTCCTGCCGGGCATCCTAAGGCAGACACCTAGAAATTTGGAAATCCTAAAAAGAGTCCTACAGAGTTTTGAGATGTTCCTGCTGGAGCTTGAGGTTGGGCTGAGGCAGCAGAGCACCTCAAAACCCCACAAACAGGCCAGTGAAGGAAGCTTTGCCACATGTTGGGGTGGTTTTGTGACGCTCTCTACCTCGGCACCAACACCAGAGAATTAAGTTTTTGAGATGGTTTTAAAATGTCGTCATTTATCAACTGCAACGCTAGCCATATAATAAAAATGTTTTAGACGATACAACGTTAGAGCTCCCCCTTAAAAAAAGAGGTCCTCAGAGATGCCCGTCAGTGAGGCTGTTGGTGCTGGGTGGACAATGGCTGGGGTGCCAGTGGTTGGGGGACCACTCAGGGCATAGCTGGGCTTTGTTCACACATGCAAGCTTTGGGAATCAAAATTAGCAGTTTGATTAAATTGAAACTGAGCACTTAAAATCAGTGTAGCCTAGGTGAGCTGTGGCCCTGCTTTGGTATTGTCATGCTGTCGCTAAGAATCTCCATGTAGTCAAGTATGTGAGCTGAAGAAGGGGATTTGCTTTAGATTCTTTTTCTGGAAATTTTATAAAGTCTATTTGTTGTTGTTGTTCTGTTGTTGTTTTTTTCTTTGTGTGTGTATGTGTTCTGTTTTTCTTTGTGTGTGTGTGTTTGCTGCCTGGAATCAGTTGCAAGAAAATATATAAGTTTGTCTGAGGGAGTTATCTGAAGGACACTGCCCAACAGACAATTTCTACTTGCTTCTTGTTTCACAATGGGCTAATTCCTCAATAAGGAGCAGCTCTAGCTATAATCTGTTTTCTGGGGTTAGTGAGTTGGTTCAGATGTTAAGCATTACTAACTCAATGATTCAGGGGTTTTTGTGTGAGGAGGTTAGGCTGTGGTCTACGTAAAAGCCTTGAATACCTATCTTTCAGAGTGGAAAAACTCAAAAAAGGAGAGGTAAAGACATAGTGTTAAGATATTTTAGATAAATTGACAATTACAACTTTACATTTTGGTATACTGTGACTGCTGCTACCAAATAGAACTGCAGTTTATAGTGGCTTTACCAATGTTTAAATATAAAGAAAAAAAATCACGTGTTTACTAGGTGTTTATCCAGAAATAGAGGTAAAAATACATCTTTATTTTTGTGCTTTTTTTTTTTCAGCCTGGTAATCCGTGGTGAAAAGGATGAACAAGCAGTGTTGTGCAGCAAAGATAAAACTTACGACATGAAAATAGCAGATACCTCAAATATGCTGCTGTTTATTCCTGGTTGCAAAACTCCAGAAGAGCTGAATGCAGATGAAGCATCTGGCAGTGTTATTCATTCACAGGTATGCCTTTCTGGGTTTTTGTTTGTTTGCTTTAATTCTCTAATCCCGTATTCTCCATATTTTTTTGTATTTTATACAGGAGGTTTATGTGAAACCCTGGGTAGGATTCAGTTGCCTAAACATAGACTTCCAATGCCACTTTAGATGCTTTGTGGTCTTGGTCTAGCTACAAGCTGCCATTCCAGAAGGACATGGATCCCCTGTAGGTTCTTTGTATATCCATCAGTCTCAGGAGGATGTCTTCATAAACACACTTTATACACAGGGGGCATTCTGTACCTTAGGGTGTCCAAAATGGCTCTAGGGCCCTCGTTTAGGCAACCAAACTTTATCCATGATGTGTGATAATTATTGTTTCTAAGAAGTTCAAACTCCGGTTTATTTTGAGTGTATAGTAATTACTTATGGTAGGTATTAAAAGTTTTCAAAGAATATCTGATTTCTTAGTGTTAGCAGCTCTTCTAAAAATAAGCTGTTTGTAAACTGATTCTTATGAAAGCTTTCCCCAAAAGGCAGATTATGCCATGTCACATTTGAACATTATTTTTTAAATACAGAAATATATTCAAAGGTTACTCTTTTTCAACTAGCATCTGGAAAGATTTGTTGGAGCGGATGATTTTGGAGTTCTGAGTTCAAAGAATTCATTGTTCTCTGCTCCTCTGAAGTGTAGTTAATAAAATTCTACCAAAAAAATAGTTAGGAAGACATTGTTACTAGTCCATTATTTGCTGTAATGGACGTAATGACATCATTGAAGAGTAATCCTGTATGTCCTTGGATGAACATAATAATCAAAACATCACCATTTCTTTTGTGAAGTCAGCATTATTTCAAAGTTCAGGGGTCTTTTTGTTGTATTTTTAATGGTGAGCTCTTTATCAAATAAATAAATAAATAATCTGATAAAGCGTTCAGATTACTCTGAAGGTAAAGATTATTAGATAGTATTCTTGAATCAGTCACACCTGAGCTTGTTGTTGGAGACTTTACATCTGTGTGTTGAATCAGAGTAAGACATAGAGATGTTCCATTAGCTGTACGAAAGTGTAGCCTACTATCTCATTAATGTCTGTTTTACTTGAGCTTAATGATAGGATGAGTCATTGGGATGATTAAAAAAAACAAAGTAGATCCCAAAATGGGAAGAATCAGAGAAGATGGAAACAGGGTAATACAGGAGGGCTTTTATGGCAGTAATATAGCTTAGCATTAAGGGGAAATATCGACAAGGATTGTGCAGGAATATATCCCATCATGACAGCTTATCATTTATATGCAGAGATGAGCTGGTCCATTTGTCATATGCACTACAAATATTTTTTATCACACAACCGTGGACTTCTATTCTTTGCTTCTGGTGGTAATTTTCTGATGGAAAATCTTATGGTGATGTTTCATTCACCTGTTAATAGATTTTTTTTTTTTTTTTCTCAGTGACTTGATTAAAACTTTTTGCTGAAAATGTTTTGGTAAGCTCCTGTGGATCCAAGTGGTACATTAAAATGTCTGTGTATTTTCCTGTAGATTGCTGGCTTCTCCAATAACTATTGGGAGTTGCGGAGATGTCGGCCTAAACTGAAGAAACTGAGGAAGCTTCTAATGGAAGATCCATATGAAGGACCAGATAGTGGGAAAGATCAGACTTCAACAGTGTCACATGTAAGTCACTTTCTTGAAGTTGGTAATAGGCAAATAAAAGTAAAGAAACATTCTTAACTAGAAAAACAGCTTTGATGTTTCACAGTGCTGCTTCGAGTTAATTTTTTTAAGCCTACTACAAGTTGGTAATTATTAGCACTTCTGCTGACTCACGGGTAAGCTATCAGCTTTTCAGTAAGAAGAGGAAAAGGAAGGACACTGGAAGAGGCTGGCGATTTCCCTTTTTATGTGGAGAGTTGCTTGAATACATGCTTCTGAACTTTCTCAAAACTCGGGGAGAGGTATAGGACTGTTAAGGTATAATACAGTTTTTCTTTCTCTGGGGCTGTCACGTATGACATGCTGTGTCTGACCTAAGTATGAGGTCCAGGATGCCCACATACAGGTCATCGGCCGATCAGTAGTTTATGATGACAAGGAGGAACAGGGAGTAGCAGAGAATGACAAAGATGATACAAGGCAGAGAGTGAGACTGACACTACAAGAAGGGAAGGCACAACTAAAATTTTGTCCTGCTCCCCTTTTATGTTTCCAGGAAATCCAATTTAAGATCAAAATAACGGAGATAACTGCACCACCGCGTGTGCACACAAACAGATGGTAGCTTAGATGCATTTAACACTGAGGGTTAGTTGAAGCTGATGTTAATAAACCATCTGTGTGTGCTTGAATGTACAAACATAAGTGTTACTTTTTTTCCTTTAGAAGTTCTGCTTCTTTTGATTTACAGACTAATTTCTGAACTGTTATAGAATTGTTCACCCAGCATTGCCTTCTTGATCTTTCATTTTCCCACAAACTGTTCTAGGAAGGGATGTCAGAAGGAAAAAGGCTTAAATTATCAATGCTTATAATTTCTAGACAAAGGCTAGCAACACAAAAAGACGTTATACGCAACAATATATATTGATAATATTAGACGAATACCATAAAACCATGTCACTGTCTTTCCGAACACTAGTGCTCAGTTTGAAGACTGATCTGCATTTGTTTTGAAGGAGAATGTTTCGTATATCGGCTTACTGAAGAGTAACTGGGTGTATCAGATAAATGTAGACAAATTTCATCTATGCCATAGATGGAACTGTAAATGAATCAAAGTTCTCTGTGGGACTGCTGCTGACTGGAATCCCAAATAATAGTGTAGAGATTTCCACTTTGGTGTTTGCTTACACTTAGTGTTTTCCGGGTGTTGGCAACAAATAAGCCACCTTTAATTTGTTTGAAAACAGATTGCTCAGTTTTAGTGGTTTAATGTGAACTTCTTACAGCTTTCAGTTGGCTGTACTGTGTCATACATGGAGAACCGTGGAGCCAAGGAACCAGTAGCATTATAAGAAAGTACTGTAAGGAAGCCTGGCACATCGTGATGTGATTTAGCAAACTACATGAAAACTTAGGAACAAGCTAATACACAGCTTGCTCAGGATGTACCAAGTCAAAATCCTGGATTTTACAATGAAATGGCAAGGCATACTCAAATGATTGCGTGTGTCTGAGTTAATGTATTTAATGTGTTCCCTATCCTTAGCTGGAAATGGCTGCAATGGCCGCGATACTAACCTATTCCCTTTTATGTTTGCAAGGGTGATGCAGCTGATAAAAGCATCCTAGCTGAGAGCAGTGATTTCTTAAAAAGGCTGAAATGATAGCTGGTAGAGTGCTAGCCTGGCCTCAGTGGACCAAAAGTGAAGAACTCCTGTGCAGGGTGTTAACTGAATGGCAGTTTTGAACTCTCAAACACCCGTACTGGTCTGGGGATATATTTGCTCTGAAGTGCTGTCAGTATTTATTTAAGTACTGCTTAACAGGGCAACCCCTTGCTGCAATACTGTTGCAAGTTCAGCGCTGCGTAGCTTAATGATGCTTCAACATGCTGTCTGATGGGAATGGCATAGCAGGAAGAGGAGGCCCTTCTGTATTAAATGCTTTCCTAACATACAGGGTATGTTCCAAACTTAGTGTTGGCTTGTTCTATTTGTGTTCTTGTAGCAAGTACTTCAATCCAAATATTGTTTTTCTGATAGCAAATGTTCTTAGGCTATAATCAACAAAATTCTAATATTAGAGTTAATTAAAAAAAGACTGTCAGGTGAATAAAGGAATTGATTAAGCCCTGTTTCCTATGGGCTTAGGTCTAGTGTTCTTTCCCTTTACTTTACTCCTCACGATACCTTCTGTTCCTCCCACATCTTGTAGATCTTTACTAGTATCCAGAGTGTCCTCCCTTTTCACAAACTGTTTTCCAAGAAGCTGCGTGTGCTGTGGCTGCTTCTGTGCTACTTGTCTGCTAACTGGCTGGCAGCCATCAAAACACAACACGTAACTCCTGAGGTCACGCCGGGGGCTTCTCCTCAGTGGAGGTACTGAGTTCTGACCTCCAAAGGTGATGAGAGATTTTGAGTCTCTGTAAACTTGTTCGAATATCACAGATTAAAATGTGATTTAATGAAGACAGCACACATTCCGTTTTCATTCTTGCTGTGTTGCTTTACTTCTGATGCCTAGTTTGACATCCTAGTTTGACAATCCAGATGCCTTCTGAAGCTAGTTTGACATCCTGGGAATATGTACGCATGGCACAAAGGCTTCCCCTTAGGCTGTTTTTTATATTGGATAATCCTTTGAGAAACTGTTGGAAGTGACAGGAGAAGTGTCAGAGAGTGGTAAGCCTTAGAAAATTCAGTTTGGGTAAAAAAAAAAAATAAATCGATCTACCAAGTCTTTTATTATTTCGTATAATGCATTTAGCATAGTTGATGAAACAGAGATGGAGTAAGGATAACCTGTTCTATCCTTTTTTTCCTTGTTGCAGTATACAACAGAAGATTTGTTAAGTATGGTTCAAGCAAGTGAAGAAGAAATAATGCACCAGCTGCAGGTTTTAGATGCCTGTAAAATTAAAGGTATTTGTCTCTAAAGAATATTCTTTACTCATGAGGAAATAACCCTGCTTTTTCTCCCAAAATATCTTTTTTCTCTAATAAGATCTTTTCATTCCATACCCTTGTCTTTCTGCAAGTTAGTTCAAGGTCCTAAAATCTGCTTCCTAATTTCTTATATCCTCTGCTGCTATGAAGGTGATTAAAAAGGTAAAAGTGAGCAGGCATCAGCCAGGACAGTTGAACAGAAACAAAAGAGGTGGAGAGTACACAAAGCAAGTTGCACGGTGCGACTGCTCAGCACCCACTGACCAATGCCCAGCCAGTCTGAAAGCAGTGGCAGCCCCCCGACCCACTGACCCCAGCTTTACTGCTGAGCGTGTCATCAGATGGTGTGGGATGTCCCTATGGTCACTTGGGGCCAGCTGTCCTGGCTGTGTCCCCTCCAGCTCCTGGGGCACCCCCAGCCCCTCGCTGGCAGGGCAGCACGAGGAGCTGGGGAGTCCTTGGCTCTGGGTGAGCGCTGCTCTGCAACAACTGAAACAGCGGTGTGTTATCAGCATTGTTCTCATCCTAAATCCAAAACACAGCTCCATACCAGCTGCCAGGAAGAAAATAAACTATCCCAGCTGCAACCAGGATACCAGTGTAGTTCCTTCTTTAATTCTACAGGCACTGTCACCAGAGTTTCCCACCCATAGCATGAATATCTTTTGGGTGGTTGCCCCCTTCATGGATGAATGTGTACAGCTTTCCACATTTCTAGAGGCAAAAATAGTTGATGTGTAGGTATAGCCAGCCCTTTGATAGTCCTTTCTTCCTCCCAAACAGGGCTTATTTCAGAAGTCTCTGTGCTATGCAAGGTAAGGTTGGAGCAAGTGACTTACTTTAGGACAGCTCTTACTTGTCGTGTACTTGGCAAAGTCCAAACCCTCACCTGGATGCCAGGTGACAGCAATCCTAGAGTCATAGGGTCATTGTATGGGGTGGAGTTTTCAGGTCCAAACCTCATTTTTAGAACAGCGACAACTTGGAGCAGGTTGCTCGGGAATTCACCTGTTGGGTTTTGAGCATTTCCAAGGACAGAGGTGGCACAATCTCTCTGTCCAGGCTGTTCTGGGCTTTGACTTTCTGCAAAGTGAAAAAAAATTGTTCTAGTACCTGGCTCCATTGTCAAAACTTGTGCTTGTTGCTTTTTGTCCCACCCCTGAGCACTGCTTGGAAGCTTTCTGCTCCATCTTCTCTATAGTGTCCCGTTAGGTAGTTGAGGACAATCTCACAGGTAACTTTGTCATTTTACAACTGCATGGTGCTGTTGTACCAGGTCTGTGCTTTGTCTCTTCTGGTTTTCTGTGCTCTTGGCTGGACCTGAGCTGACACTTTGCAGAACCAGTGCAGTCAGTTCTGTTCATGCAGTTCTGTGCTTGAATAATTATTTTTTCCAGGTCTGATTCATCTCAGGATGGAATTAGTGTCTTTGTATCTGTGGCAGTTAATCTACATAAACAGCTATGAAAAATTGAATTCATTTTATTGCTCCTTTACATTTGATCTTACTGTTCTGTGTTTACTCTTACATTTCACAGAATCACAGAATTGTAGGTGTTGGAAGAGACTTCAGGAGATCATTGGGTCCAACCCCCCTACCAGAGCAGGTTGCATTTGATCTTGGTCAATGCTCTGTAGTTCGTAAAGGTGTGACCTAAATGTCCTGACTCCTGTAACATTATCATCAGGGAAATAGAGTTAAGGTGTTAACCTTTCCTTCTAATGCTGTTTTGTTCTTTTTCTGTTTGGCAGGATATTGGAGGATTTTAGAATTTGACTATGAGATGAAACTCTTGAATCATGTGACTCAGCTGATAGACTCAGAGTCCTGGTCTTTAAGTAAGGTTCCCTTACGTACATGTCTTGAGGAGCTTGGACCTCTAGAGCCCATGTAAGCAATTACTTTTGGTCCTTAAAATTGTCTATAATCATTATTAGTTAAATCACTATTAATTATTTATTAGAATTACATTTTTATAACTCTAATTTTCAGTTACCAGGTGTTAATGATAAACTTTCTTTGGCTCTAAAATACAGAAGGGTATTAATAGTTCTCTGCTGTATTTACCCAGGAAAACACTACTGTTAGCGTTTTTGGAGGCACGGATTAGTTCCAAATGTAGTGTCTCGCTAGGTTGCTGATTGCTTATAAGTCACAACCATGATTTGTCTCCTTATTTCTTTTAAGTATGTTTTTGTGGCCTGACCCATAGACTGCTATTTATTATTGGTATTGCTTGAGATGGGTTAGGGTTAGGAAAAAGAAAACTTTTGCACCATTCAATTGGCTGCACTTATCTTTCTTTCTTTTTTTAATTACAGCTGTTATTAATTCTACATAATAGAGAAGTAATGGGAATTTTATTTCTTTGTGCATACAGTGTGATTTGGGGATTACAAGAGATCGTGTTCTGTTGTTTAGACAGCAAGTTTTGTAAACTGGTTTTAGTGTGTATTGGTAGTATACACATACAATTGTAATTGGTTCAAAAGTAGAAACAGAATCACAGAATGATGAGGGTTAGAGGGGACTTAGGGAGTTCATCTGGTCCAATCCTCAGACGTTACTACTGAGTTGTAACTGATAGAAGTAATGTGTACTTAAGCCTAAAGTTGCTGACTACGTTGAAATACTAGTTTTGAAGCTATAGCTAGCCAAAAATGTTCAGTTTCTCTCTTCTGTGATGTCTCGGTGCTGTATTTCTGATGTAATACTGAATTCAGTTCGTAAGAGCTGACTTTTAGGCTGACATCAGAAGTCATGAAATAATTTAAGGTTACCATTTAAACAATCTCAAGTTTGCAGTAGGGAGTGTTTTTATGTTTATTTGGCTTGCAAAAAAAAATAATTAAAATTTGCTTTTGGTGTTATATCTGCAGTTAGGCTATAATGTCCCATCCTCCATTCTCCTTTTTTTTTTTTTACTGTACTTGTTTACAACTTCTTGGTAACTGTTTTATGTCCTAATGAAACTGGTTAGGCAAACTCAGAAGAACAGTTCCAAGCGTGTTCGCAGATATTTTTGAAACTGTATTGGTTTTGATCTAAATAGGAAATGGTAACATACAAAGGCAAAAGCGAGTTATAAAGCTTTTTTTTTTTTCCTCTCCAGAGAGATGATAGAACATATTCTTTTAAGCTATGGAAGGAAATACACCGATGATGGTAAGGTTGGAAAATCACGTATGTTTAAATTTTAAAAATAAAACAGTTAATCTTTAGTTACTGAAGATTTTGCGAGGATATTAAAATATTAATTTGCTACAATTCCAGTAAAAGGAGGAAGCAAACAGTGAACCAAAAAAAAACCACAGTAAAATTGTTACGAGAAAGGTCATAGGAAAATGGACTGTTGAACTATATGAGACACTAGAGAAAACTCAGGAACCAAAAGAGGTACCTAAAGTGATCTATTAGGTGTCTACCAGCAATACTTTTTGTGACTGAAAACAGATTGCTTCTAAAATTCAGATGGAATTTCTCTTATATTCCATCTAAATATTCCATTGAGAATTTATATTCCACTTTATAAACCAATTTATATTCCACTAGGAGGTCTTGGATGTCATGTGTTTTAAGCAAGTAGTTGTGCTGTTGCGGACAGTCCATGGAATGTGAATTTGGCTTGTCTGAAGTAGACACTTAGACTGAGTCCCCTGAACTGCACAGCAAGATCCATTGATTGTATTGCCTACCTCTCCACTGCTTGTCTCACGTGCATACATAATAGTTCAGTGCCTTCACCTCAGTTATTCCCCATAGCTGTCTTCATCTCACCTTTGACTGAAGTACACAGGTGAGCAATTGTAGTGATACAGATTGTCTTTTTAGTGTATTAAGGCATGTTGACAAAGAATAGTTTTGAATTACAGGGAGTACAGATGACTGAAAAGGTGGAAGGTAGCGTTCGTGCCTGACGTTCAGAGAATTTTAGCCAAGAAAATGAAGATAGATTCTCTTTATTTCCTTTGTCATACCATAATATAAAGATGATTAAGGAAATCAGTTTTGTTTAATTGTTCAACTACTGGCAGCAAACACTAATACAAGCCAGTAGGAATGAAAACTGTAGGAGAAAGTGTCCCTGTGGAGAAGGGAAAAGATGATGATGGCGGGGAGAGGTTGCAAATATAGTGAGTGATACGAGTGAATGCAGCAGCCAGACAGTGCTGCACACACACCTAATAATCTGCATATTTGTTCTTCAGAAAGGGAAGACAACAATCATTTTTCTGAAGTAATATGAAGTCAGGTTACTCCCCCAGAAAAATAAAAACAGAATAGCTGGTTTGTAGAAGACTGTAGAACAGAATGGATATTTGAGGCTGTTCTCTGTTCTGTTATCAAAAAGCAAGAACCCACTGTACTGTGTCTTTTGTTTCTCAGCAGGGGAGGTTTATTTTGAAATGCGTGAAGATAAAATATGCAGAGCTATAGCACAAATGCTTTTGCAAAATGCAGTTAAATTCAATCTGGCGGAGTTTCAAGAAGTCTGGCAACAAAGTGTCCCTGAGGGGATGACAACAAGGCTTGATCAACTTAAGGTAAAAACATAAAGAAGGGAGGAGTCTTCCATGAGTAGGCACAGCTGAGTGTCACATCTAGATGTTATCAGTTGCTGGGGATTGGTTGTATTATTTCTGCCAGCTTTTCAGTACTGCTTCTGACATCCTCTGTGAGTGTCAGTAGTGCGGAATCACGATGATTCAGGCTTCTGTAGGTCTAACGTGTTTCTCTATTTGAAGAGAAGTTGCAGCTGTACAGTTAATACTGGTAAAGTAACTAAAGCAGAAGCTATTGTAGATTAGACTGTAGTGACAGCCTCTACAGTGGCAAGCACTAGGAAAATCCTTTTGCTGAAAGGAGATGGGGAGGTGTCAGAACTTGATGGGTTTCCCTTCCCTTCTTGTCATAAGGGAAATGATAAATATTCCCAATAAAAACAGCACCATTATGGTATTTTTTTAGTTTGCTGCTATCAGTGCAGTTCTAGAAGACTTTGGAGATACAGAGGGCAACTCGTTATGGATTGTTGCTAGAACAAATTAAATTAAATTGTTTTGGTTTATTTAACATTTTCTCTCTGATGCTGATATACAGGGCTTGGCTCTTCTGGATAAAAACTCAAGACCAGAGACCATCTTCCTGCTAAAAGTAGAAGACTTACCTGAAGATAATCAGGAAAGATTCAACAGCTTATTCAGCGTACGGGAAAAGTGGACAGAAGAGGATATAACCCCTTATATACAGTAAGGATACATTAAAATATGATTGCATTAAAAAAAAAAAGTGAGGCAGAATTATCATGATATAAATAGTGTTGATATTCTTCCCTTTTTGCATGGCTGACTTCTTATCAGCCATGACTGCCTTAGTACTTATGTTTTGTTTTAAATTACTACAAGTTTTGTTTGAATAATATCCCCTCTCCTGGGGGCTGTAGCTATATTTGTTTTTAACTTGTTGATCCCACTGAATTTAAACAGGAGATAATTCTGACTGACTTGATTGAGGCAGACTTAACTTAGAGGATAAATATCCTGAAATTTATAGTTAGTCTCCATATTTACAACTGAAGAACTACAGAGCAGTAGAGCTTTGTATACTGGATCCTTTGCTTTTTCGTCTTAAACTATAATACTATCTGGAAGGCCCAGTCAGGATACATGTGAGCAGATGTAGATGATAAACCAGATTTAACTGCATTAATTCTTTAGGAGGATCTCTAAATTTACTCTAACTTTAATAACTAGTTAAAAAACTGTTTTGCTAGATTGCAAGCTCTCTAGAGAACAGTAGTAATAATAACAAACAAAAAAAAGAACTACCAAACCCAATTCCTTGTTTCTCAAGTAAATTGTTTTTTTTTCCTGTTGATTAAACTTCACAGTTCTAAACTTCAGGTAAGCATTGTGACAGTTACTCTTCTGCTTTTTTTTCCCCCCAATACCTTAATCCAGCTTGTTCTTCCTGTATTTACAAGCATTTCACTGAATCATTGTGTGTGAGAACACCTCTAATATCAGTATCATCTGCTTCATTTCCTTTGTAGAGACTTATGTTCAGAGAAGCAGACAGTTGGTGCACTTCTGACAAAATACGCTCGCTCCTCAATGCAGAATGGTGTTAAAGTTTATAATTCCAGAAGACCCATCTCATAACAAACACTGTTTTAAAAACTGAGACTTCTGAATGGAGTAACAGTGAATGCTGTTTCATCCTGCCTTCTGGGGGAAGGAGTTGTCAACAAATGTTACGTGGCATTCTTGAGTTGAAGCAGCTGAGTTTCTTGAACAAGTTCTGTTTTCTGCACAGCTATGTAGAATGTAAGGGGGGAATTTGCCTCTTCTAAAGCATAGTGTCTGCAGCCTGTTCCCACTTTACCTTGCCCACCTTCTTTTTCCTTTGCATTATAGTTATGCCAGGAACTACTTTTTGAGTGTACTTTAGCTGTCTATCCGTAAACCAAAGACTACCATTAAAAATTAAAACCTTATTGATAATAATTAAATTAACTGTATCACATACATTTCAACAGCAAAACAGAATGCTTAATTTTTTGTCCATTATTGAGCATTCTTAAACATGCAGATTTTGTTACTGTGTTGACATTTTGAGTACTACGTGCCTTGACAAGCTCGTGAATGAGTTATTCCTGACTGAGGCTACGCTGGTCATTCTTTTGGAAACTGGTTCTTTTGTAGTCATACCTTTGTGAATAAGATTGGCGCAAACCCTCGACATTTTTAACGCTTGGCAAAATTGCCTTTTAAATATTACAAAGAAAATATCGCATAACAATCAGGTTTGTAAAATCAAGTTTGAAGATGTAAGACTTGTTTTGTGAAGTTCCTATAAACTGCTGGTAGAATGTAGTTGATCTAAAATTCATCTTTTACAGAATACTACCTTTGCTTTCAAAAGAACTTGTAAAACTTTGTAATGGGACTTTCTAAAATTTTGTTAGGGAAAGTAACTGCACATAACAATTGTGCCTTGAAAACATGTTTTGAATATTACTTTGTTTGGAACGATGAAACAAACAGAAATTTGCTATGATATTTGCCATAAAATAGCGTGCCTGAAATCGAAGTTTCTTGATTATTTAAAAAAAGGTTTGCATTAGTCAGTGAACCAGTTTAGTATTAAATATTTTTCAAATATTTTTAACTGAACTATTGTGGTGTTTGGTTTTTTTACACAAAAATTTTGCTGCATCATACTCAGATGTAAGGTATAAAAAATCTTGGAATATATAGCTTACTAAATGTATGGTGAGCAGTGGAGAGAGAGAAAGAAGCTAAAAAGTGTAACTACTAAAATGGATTTTGCATCCTTGGGATTTTGTTACAGATTAAAAAAGCTGAATAAAAAACCTACTTGATTGATTCCCTGTGTTTCGCATTTCTGTAGTGTACACGTGTGCTGTTGGCCCAGCTCCACTGAGACTCAGCAGGGCTTGCTTCCTGGAAGAATTGCCTTGTTCACTGTTTGGTTTCAAAAGCTGTGGCACTTTCTGTTAATAGCACCAGAAGGTTCCTTCTCAGAGTTGAACAGCAATATGAACTTGAAAGCCTTTGAAATAACTTCAGTTGCATCATTTCACTTCTTTACTTGAAACGCATAAGACAATTAGGAGGTTTGTAATCTGTGCTAGAACAGTATATATTTAAACTGGGTCTTGTTTGTGAAATGAATAAGAATTTAAGTATTACATGAGTAGTGCTGTATCATAATACTTAGGGTAATTATTCAGTTTTATATAAATTGGTTTTCCATATGAGATTCAAAATGAGATGATGCTTTCTGAATTTCAAGAACTGCTACTAAAGAAAGGTGAAAAGTATAAATAGCTTCTTTGATGTAAGAGCTTGCTTCAACGTAAAATAGATGAAGCAAAACTTGCTTATAATAGAACAAATATGGAGAAGGTTCATGGTGTGTCCTAATAATTCTAACTAAAAGCCCTCCACAGTACCAACTAGAGCATGAGGGAAGAAGACAATGCCAGGAAATCATTTGTTTTGCTCTGTGGCAAGGTTTCAGCAGCATTGTTATTATCTTAAACTGTTTTTTGATTCAAAAGTGAGGACTGCAGTGTTTTGTTATCTTCCTGTTAGTGTTTGTCGGGTATGCCATTGAGTCTGGCCCTTGAGTAAATTAAGTTCAGGTACACTTTGTGCATTTCAAGTAGATTTAAATGCCTGTCAGGCACTGGTGCTTCTCTAGTGAAAAAGCGAGAGGTTTGCACGCAAGCAGCCAGCACGTTTTGGGGGTGATGCTACTGTTTTTGTGCAGCTGGAGGTGTGACTGGAGGCCGGGCAGGTTTGGCAGTGACAGCTGGCACCTCACTGCCCCACAGCCGTCCCTGCGCCTCACAAAGCTTCCAGCCAGCATCACCTCGCTGCGGATTTACAAGAGAGGAGCGAGACAACAGCTAAAGGCGCTGTTTCTGTTGAAACACACCCCCCACTGCGGGTCGGAACCAAAAAAAGCCCGACCGTTCATGACTGAAGCGTGACGAGCCCTGCGGTGAACAGCACAGCGGGAAAGCCGCGAGCGGGCGCCGCCATCTTGCGGGGCAGGGCGAGCCGCTGGGCACGCGCACGCGCAGCCTCGGGGCTTCTGAGGGTGGGGAGCAGCGCGCATGCGCGCTAGGCCATGCCCCAACCCCCTCCTTACTCTTCTGGGGTTATTTCTCGAGTTTTATTTTCTTCATTTTTATTATTTTTTCCCTCACTTATGGCCGTTTCCGAAGGGCATTGCGGCGCCGTTTCGGAAAACGAGCTGCCTTTGCGTTCGCAGAGGGAGCCGGCCGTGACCTTTCAACCGGCGGGGGTTAAAGGCTGCCGACAAAATGGCGGCCGCTGCTGAGGCGGGGAACGGCGGGGCGCGGCGGCGGCGCTGCTGAGGGGGCACAGCCTGCAGCCCCCCCGGCTCCGTCCCGGCCTGCGGGGCTTCCTCAGCCCTGTCCTCACCGCAGAAAGGTCCCTGGGTCTCGTCTTAGCTCCGTCCCTCCTGTGGGAAGCAAGCAAGCGGCGCCCCCGGAGCGGTATCGTTGTGTGAGGGGTGCGTGTGTCGCCTCCGGGAGGCTCTGCGGGAAGGCTGGATGCTGGTCGTGGGCTAACCGTGCTGCTGGCGCCGGCCGAAGATGCTCGACTCCGGAGGCGCGGATCCGCTGCGGAGATGAGCGCTCAGGAGCGGCGGGACACGACGAGAAGAAGGGCCCATCGAGCGGGGATGGTGGTGATGGCGGTCTGACAGCAGTGTGTGCTTAGTGCTGCTCTTCAGGATGAATAGGAAGAAAGGAGACAAAGGATTCGAGAGCCCGAGACCGTATAAATTATAAGTATCCAGTTTTAAAAAATTGTTATGCTTGAGGCCGACGTGCATTTTGAAGCGGTCCTCAGGCTGATCAGTAATTGTCCACCTGAGAAGGTTGGAGCTATGGCTTACAGTGTAGCTTGCTCTCAGAAAATGCATGTTGTAGGGTTATGTCTAACTGTGTGATCTTGTAGCCAGAGTCTGTAAGCCCCCAGTCTCACCATACAAACATACTTACCTTGTGCTCTTCAGAGCTTAGAGATCTTTCCATGCAGCATCAGCACTACAGATCGTGCCGTCAAGTTTCATTCTTCCTGCTGTGTCAAGCCCTTTTAGTCTTGCAGGCCTTTTCTGTATACAAACCCAAGTACATTTATAAATAAAAGCAAACATTTGTGTCAAGCAAATTATTATTTTTACACAGTTGTTATTCTGTTTGTAACCTAGCTGTAAAGAAATTGGTTGCAGATTTCAGAGGATCTTAGCCTTTGTTTTATAAAGAAATCGTGGAATTATTAAATCTGCAACAGAAATGTATTTTTAAATAGAATTACAGATAGTATCATACACATTTTAATGTGTATGTAGGCAATTTGAATTCATCATTGGATACTGGCTTTTATCATTCTCTTGTAGGATTTTTTTTTTTTATTAAGCTATGTTGTTGGAAGCCAAGTCATTTTTTAATACGCAGGGTACTTGAGTATGTTCATATAATGCGTGACATGGCGTAAAAGTTGCATTATTATAAGGTTATATCTTGAGTCAGTACTCTGAAGTGCTGTGAAGATCCCATCTAGTACAGAAAAAAACTAGTGATAACTTCTCAAGTTTTAAAAAAGTTGGAATTATTGTTTTACCTCTCATTTGTAGAATGAGTTTTATTTACCAGTGGGTCTAATACACAATTCAAAATTTAAGTAAATGCATTTGACTTGTTTAAAATACTATCTTGATTAATTTATTACCATTATTTTAAAAAATATTTTTATACTAATAGTAAAAATGCATATTTATATTTTTTTAATGTTTAGTACCCGCTTATATGAATTATGTATGAGAAGCAACTTCCCAGATAGATGTTCCACACGTTTCTGATCGCAAATGTTATGGCTGCATGCCATTTCCACTGCTGTGCATCACTAAAGTGTTAGAACTTGATTTCAAACTATTAGTAATACCATATTTTTACATACTGTTAATGTGATGTTCAAAAGCTGTGCTGTTATCTTTTTCTGTTATTAGTAATATTTGTTCTTATACTACACTTTGAGTTTATTGCAACTTTTCTGACCTTGCGTGCTACATATACTCATTATTTGTTTTGGACCACTTATGTAAGAGACTTAGACCATCATTAATTCTCCTTTTACAAGTATATGCTCTATGTAGAATGTATCTATATATACATACATACCGTATGATCTCTCTGTTTTTATAAATGGGTTGAAATATTATTTAAAATACTTGTAATTGTGCAAAACCTTACTTATTTTAAATTATTTTTTTCTTCCAGCACGACTCACCAGGTAGTTTGTATCAACAACATAAATTTTCAGAGAAAATCTGTTGTAGTAAGTATTTTTTTTTAATAAAATACGAAAGTAGAAATGGAAAGTCTGGATTTTCTTCGTGATTTTAGAGGGAACAACTGCATGCATAAGCTGATTGTGTTCTTCAGCTTCTTTATATTTTATGCTTTCTCAACTGGTGCTTTTCATAAGTCTGTCGTTCCTAGAGATGCCTAAAATAAGATGCCTTGTAATAGTGAATACTTGAACCTCTGTGGGGAAAAGCTTTCTAAAAGAAAGAAAATAGCATTGCAAAACAACTTGCAATTGAGAATGAACTTTTAACAGCATTAGTTGGTGTTAAGGATGGAGTTATAGCATTTAGTAGCTTATACGTGAGTTCGTTGGAGGCTTGAAGAGAGACAGACGTCCATGATTTTGGGCCTCAAGTTGCCGAGGCTTTTTGTGAATTTAGATGTGTGAGTACATGGATTCTGCTTAGGTTTTAAGAGTCATTGTCTCAAGCTTAGATGGCAAAACCTAAAACATGGTGATGGAAGAAAGGGTGGTAGTAACTTGAAATCTAGTCAGTAGAAGCAAATAATTTCCAGTAAAATAAGTATTTTGAAGTTCTGTTTTCTATCATTATTTATTTATTTCACAACTGGGGAAATTCACCTGTTAAATGATATGAAAAAAACGTATTTAAACACCTACAAGGGGAAAACAATTTCATTTTTATATATAACATCAGTTTTTACCTGTGATTTTCCTCTGAAAATGCGTTAGATTTTTTTTTAAATATCTTTACATTGTGAACTGATAAAGACTTTATAGAAGGCTTTGATTTGTGTTTTCATAGGGTTATGTGGAACTGACAATATTTCCCACGGTTGCAAACCTGAATAGAATCAAACTGAACAGTAAACAGTGCCGCATTTACAGAGTAAGAGTCAATGACTTAGAAGCAGCTTTCATCTATAATGATCCAACGCTGGAGGTGTGTCACCATGAGTCAAAGCAGTAAGTGATGTATTTGAAACCTTGCAGATGCAGTGTTTTCTCTTGTTGTGAAGCATGACTTATTTTATACTGGCTAGTTTTACCTGGTGATTTCCTAATAACAACATAAGTTTCTATCAAAACAATTAACTTTTGTTATGGTGACTTATTTCTGGGAAAGTTTTTTGACTATAATTTTGACTCTTAGGTTATTCTTTAGAATTTCTTTCTCTAACATTTCTTTGTATGGTTTTGTCAAAGTATCACTTTTTTTTTTATAAGTACTTTATGGGAAAGAAGTGGTAGGATGCCACTAGTGGTCTCAGTGCTTTAGGAAATTGTCCTTCTGGGTTTGGATTTTTTCCCCAGCAAGAGAATATCTTTGGCTGAAACGTTTTTCTTTGATAGACTTCAGATATAAGCTTCATCTATGGACATCTTATGTGCTCGTTTATTTAAAGAGAAAATGGTGACGTTATTGTGCCAATAACATTTGTTCATACTCTCGTAGAGAATGTTTTACAGTGGTGTAACAAAATTCATACGAGAGTTGCATGTGATAGGATTGTCCTTTTTTTTTTAAAAAACTTCAGCACAGTTGCTTAAATCACTTAGGTTGCAGCAGTGTAATATTATGTAGACAAAAACTATTATGTTAAAAATGATGATAAAAATCAGAACAATTTTGCAGGACAAATGATCATGTGTAATGTCAGATTTGGGTGGTCCTTCCCAGTGAATATGGGATCAAAGTTCTTAAATGTTTCCCAGTATTTCCCAATTTCCTAACAAGTTTTTGTAAGCATTGTTTCTTATGTTACTAATATCTCCAAGTAATTTTTTCGTAGCATTAGTTTATTACTTTCAAACAAACTGTAGGAATAAGGCAAATCATGCAACTGTATAAGGTTAACTACTGGATTTCTAAATTAAGATGCTTATTACTGTCTGTCAGTTTTTGTATGCCCTGGTGTCCCCAGAGTGGTTGCTCTGAGAGATCTCCTAGCCAAGAAGATGGAGAAAGCTCAGTAAGCAGCTTCAGAGGTGATACCACCTTCGTTAACTCACGTGCCTGATGAAGACAGATCTGAACTAGCTAACCTACAGTTCTGCTGCTTAGATTTGTGTGAACAGTGACATTCTCAAGCCGTGTAGCTAGATCTATAAGAGGGTTGCTTGTTGCCTTAATGACTAGAGTCTTTGAGATGTTATTATCTTATTTTTCAGGTTAAGCCTGATTTTTAAATTCTGTGAAAGCTAGAGTATTAGGATATCTTTTATTCTTACGTTACTGGGGTTCAAGTGCTATTTTTATGAAGAGCTGTAAAATACCCTGAGTTGGAAGGGACCCACGAGGATCATCAAGTCCAACTTCTGGCTCTACACAGGACCACCCAGAAATCAAACCAAGTTTTATACCAAGTTACCCATCTTTGCACTTGAGCTTCTTATTTATGATGCTCTCTATTCCTGTATTCATCATGTATGTAAGAGTTTCAGGAATTCAGTTTGCTAATGTAACGTTCATTTATGTAAGACACTGATCTAGATATTGGAGTTCTGAAATGTTGTCCTGATGCTGAACCACTTGAGTCTATTAAGCAGTTCCTGTCAGTTTTGTGACTTGATTTTGGTGGTGTTGGTGTTGTTATTAAGTCAGAAATTTAAAATCCTCATCGGGTGAAGCAGGGTAGATTCTGATTGTTCTGAAGAGCTAGAAGGTAAACCTCAAAAATTTAAAATAACCTCAATCAAACGTTCATTATTTATTAACATCATAGATTAGGGTCTAAGTCCTAAAATGTTATCAAAACTATAACTTGAAAATTTGAAAGAAGTTTCAAATTTTCTCACTATCTGTTATTGAAGAGCAAGTTTAAAAACATACAGTTTTCCACTTGTTTTGAGGAAATGATACGGGAAGAAACTGATAAAAATCTGATCCTTTTGTTCTTCAGTAAGAGAACATAATGGGTAAATGTGTTCACAAAGTTTATTCGTCTTTACTGAAACTTATGTTAATGTTTTTACTTTTTTTTTTTCTGGTTGGTTTGGTCGAATGCAGTTTGCAGAATCGTTAAAGGACTTTTAATTTAAAGCACTCCATTTGTTTTTTTTAAGTAAGGGATCGGGAGAGATACCAGTGATAAAATTCTGAATGACATGTAAGGACGAGGCATGCGAAGTGAAACACTCACATAGGGTGAGAGCAGCCTGTGCTTTTCACTGGTACAGGTTTTTACATTGCCATAAGAACTTGCAGAAAGTCTCTGTGTTAAATAACTCCTGTGTTATTCATAGATTTGAAAGACAGAGGTCACCAAATGTTCTTCACAAACTGCTAGGATGCCTGATTTCTTTATCTCGGAAGTCAAAGACTGCATATTTTATGAAGTATTGTGTTGAGATGTGTATTTTTTTCACTGAAATAAATGGTCACGATCTGGTATCGAGCACGGTGGTAGCTAAGTTTTGATTAAATACAGCATTGTGCTCTTAAGATCATGAACAAATTCAAGAAATCTAAAAATTCTAAAATTTGTACAGCCAAAAAGAATTTGTCAGTAGCTTTCTTCTACCCTTCATTACAAGGAACTGCTTCTAGAAACAGTTGTGGTTTGGCCTTTGGATCCAATCAGTTTTTTGCTCTGCTGAGCGTCTAGAGAAAATGTCGTTTGTACCTGTGTAGACAAACTAGGTATATCAATTTCAAGCACAACACAGATTAGTCATCAGATTTTGTTTCTAATGTTACAGGGATAGTTACTTTTTGCAGGGCTTTCTGTCTGTTAAACTAGTAAATGTGAAATTAAGATGTATCTTGGCAACCTGTTTATTTAAAATCAATAGATTTAAAACTACTCTTTCCTGTGATGTGTAGCAAATAAAAAATTAGTTTAACTGTTAAGGTTTTCTGTCCAAATATTTTCTAGTTTTTGATGATGCTTTTGGTTTGTTACATGTTGATTTCTAAAAGAAAAATATAAACTACGTAGAAAAAGTTTTTACTTTAATGGGCACGTTCTTACCTTCTTTGTCAAAGGTAAAATATTTTAAAGACCTCTTGCTCCACCAGTTAGCAACAGAATTCAATTAAAAATGAAAAATCCTGTATTTAAAGCCACTGTAACTATTTCTGTGGGAAGACTTGCTCCAGCATCTATGACTTGAGATGTTATGCTCACTGATATGAGGTGAAGGTCAAGTGAAGTGGTTAAACGTTTGTTGTTTATGTTGTACAAACTTAGGCATGCAAGAACTTTAAGAGGGTTGAGAAAGTCAAGATTAAAGAGAGCTTTATCTATGAAATACAATCAAAGCCAGCTGAAATTGTTTCTGTCTCTTGATGAAGAAATTCTCTGCTGTTTTTTTGTGTGACATTTTTTGTCAGATCAGTTTTGTGTCTAAATCTGGAATTCAACTTTTTTCAGTTCAAGTAATACTTCTGTTTTTTATCTTCTACTGCAAAAGTTATTGACATGCTTTCTGTCACTTTACAGTTTTGGTGTGGTAGAAGGTGGAACAATTTTTTTAATCTTTTATATTGTCACTTCTGCTGAGTAACAAAAAACTCACTAAAAAGATAATTAGAAGTTAGTAAGTTCTGTAGAAAATGTTAGAAAACTTTAATGAGTACATTAAGTATATTTTCAGGTTGGATATCATTGCTAGTTTGTCCATGGGTCCCAAAACACCATTGAGATAACACTCCCTTTTAAGTGTTGTATGTCAGTCTTCAATCTTGTAATTTCTTCTTGAGTCCTCAGGGCATCACAGCTTTTTGATACTGGTATAGATGGATTAGCTTAAGAAGGTCAGTTTCTACCTGACTGAACAGAAGTTAGGTATAAAATTGGTATAAAAAAACGGCATAGTTTTTCCCTGTGTACACAAGGTGGCAGAGAATCCCGTTTAGCTCATACATTTAAGGAGTTGGAAATCTTGCAGAGACTGCTTCCAATCTGCAAACAGTGTTGGAGCATGTCTGCTTGGGTCTCTTAGGACTGTTGCTGTACCGTTAGACACCTCTGTTGCCCCCTTCTTCCCTTTTTTCCTTGTAAATTGTCACTCTCTTGACTCTGTCAATATGAGAAAACCCCAGTAAACTGTACGTTTGCACAGCATAAAGTTATGTAGCATTGCTGCCACTAGTAGGAGAGATGCTATAAAAAGTTGACGTGGAGATATTTGGAATTGATGAGTAGCTTTAAAAAAAGTCTCTACGAGATCACTCCAGTCAGTCAACAAGCATGCACTTGGGCTGTAACTAGCAGGCTTTTGGGTCAATTCTGATAATAAAACGTGTCTCTACCAGGAAAAAACATGAATGCATATTACTTTTTCATTGTCAATCTGTGCTTACCACTAGGAAAACTTAGTTTATTTCTTGGGCTGTAACTTTTGGCTTGTGCTCTGTTTTTGTTATAATGGCCACATCCAGTTTATTGAGAATAGTTTAACCTATGAAAAGATTAATTCGTGGTACCAAGTCTTTAATGGATTCCTTTTACAGTGAATCACCCCTTTGAACTGGAACACTTTGCAAAAATAGAAATATCGGAATAGACTGTTTCCCATTAAATGTTAAGCCCTGTGGAGTCTACCTTTTGTGTCATAAAATCATAACCTTTTCCTGTCTACGAACCCACTGATGTTTAAAGTGTAACCACAAGTTCATCACGAGACTCAAACTTGGAAAAAATTCTTACAGATGTATTAGAAAGGAGTCCCCCAGAACCAGTTTACATTGAAATGAAAAACTTTGAGACTGGAGAATCTAACAGAAATGTTACTGTTGTTTTCTGTAGCTAATTTCTTTTAATTGCTAAGACAGTTTTCAGCCATACAGTATTTTTTAAAGACCTTTTTTCCAGTGATAATTATTTGCCTTCTTAGGATACTGTTTCAAGTCAGCTTAAAGCTGCATCCCTTGGGCTGGTCCTGATGTCCCTGCCAGTCTCCTGTGCCTCAGCATAAGCACTTCTCTGAGCCCTCAGCGTATCAGATCAGGGAGCTAGACCAACCCAAAGCAGACTGCCAAAAAAGACTGTTTTTTCCCCATTTAGCACTTCCAGTCGCATCACCGCAGGGTCACATGAGCTATAGTATCCTTAATGAGGGAGGAAGCAGGAATGAGTGGCAGAGATGGGGACACAGAGCATCAGCTTGAGTTTCAGCTGGTTTGAATTGTTCTGGAACCATAATGAAAGTTACAGCAAGTTCAACCTTGTGTTTTTAAAACTTGTTGGTGTTACACTGTATAATACCCTATCTTTAGGTGCATTTCAGCTATGAAAAAAGAAATCATGGCTATATATTAAAACTTGTGATTTGGGTGTTTCTGTGTTAACATGCTCCCATTTACTATGAATGTCCTATTTTCAGCAGCTTCCAAGCAAAGTAGACAAGTTTAGTGCTCCTGACATTCCCAGTCGTGGTCGTGGTGCCAGGGAATGTGTGCGCTATTATTGCCAAAGATCAAGAATTGCATGAAAATATGTTCTCAATATATTTCATTACTTAGCTACGTTTTTCAGATGGGGAAGGCAGGGAGTATAACTGTGGCATTTGACTTATCTAGACTTCTAGGATGATCCTGGCATAGTTAATTACCCTTCATTCTTCCAAGTAAGGTACTGTAATTTGGGTTGAACGCTGTTTTCTCTGTGGCTGATGAACAGAGAGTGGTTAGATGAAAGAAAGTAAAATCCTGAAATGAGATCATGTCTGCTCTGCGTGGACTTCAGATTCCATGGAAGGATGGAGCCCACAGCCACAAGTTAATTCACCCCATTGTGGTGCAGCAATGCCGCAGATAGCATTATGCTTGATTGCAGCTCTGCCCCCAGAGTTGCCGGTTTCTCCCGTGGTACACAGCTAAATGCTCAGGATTCTTCTGAAAGGAAAGGTGATGAGTAACTGAAACACTTTCACCTCGGGTAGAAATCTTCAAACGTTTGAAGAACTGCGTTTACTAGAGGGTTAGAGTTAAGATAGATGTCATGCCCGTGTTTTACAGAGTTTAAAAATCCATTTTGAAAGAGTATGAAAGTTGTAGCATAAAGATGCAAAAGCGAGGTCATTACTGAACTTGATGGTGAATCTTCTGGTATCTGAATATAATAATACTGAATAATAATAAGATAGCATTCTGCTTGTATCAGCTACGACAGTGGACACATCCATTTTCCTGCTCATTTCAATAGAAAACAGTTCAAAGTCACAACTGAGGTAATGGTATTACTTTGGAATGAGACATGCAGTCACTGAACAGCTAACAGTCACTTAAACGGCTGCAGCCTGACTACAGAAATTTGTGTCCGCATCCTAAATACATGAATGACTGTAACTTTTTAAAAATTGTTTCTGGGGGCTAAAAGATGCTTTTCCTTTTACCCCCTGCTCCTTTAAAAACAGAACAAAATACTTGATTAAACATGCACCATGAAATTCCATATAGAAATCATATCGCTTTAAAAGTTGTGGGGTTTTTTGTAGCTCAGCGTATACTTTAAGAATTAAATGGCTATTTCTGACAGGAGGAACCTCAACTATTTTTCCAATGCCTACGCTGCCGCAGTCAGTGCTGTGGACCCAGATGCTGGAAACGGCGAACTCTGCATTAAGGTTCCCTCGGAGTTGTGGAAACATGTTGATGGTAAAGTAAAGAGACCATATAGCGTAAGCTTAACTTTAAGATGCCACAGAACTGTTAGCTGTGAGTTTCCATAGGAAGATACTAGATTTAAATAAATAGAAATAGCATTACATTATTTTATGAGATGGTGATTACTGTTTTCTTTTTCCTCACACATCTTTCCAGCTGAAGACTGAAAAATACCTTCATGCTTCTTGGTAGTATGGAGAAATAGTTGCAACACCCTTTACAAACAAACTGGGGTGGTCATGAGCTCAAAAGTATACATGAGGATGTGGGCATAATGGAGTAAATTAGGTGCTAAATTATAACCATTTAAAGCTGCTTACAATATACATGAGTCAACAAAGAAAATAATTTATAAGGATCTGTCTGCTTACATGTTGTTTATAAAGCTATGTTACTTTCAAGAATGGTTGTTTTAAGATCGATTCCATAGTGACAAGGAGATGACTTTATAAACTGAAATACTAGATCCCAGAACAACTGTTCTAACAAGTCACTCTCCAGTTAATTTCTTGTGTTCATTTTCTTACATGGTTTTATCTGTTCCTCTTGTTGATTTGTGGGAACATGGAGGAAAAATCAACTGTCAGGAAGCTGCATCGCGCAGTGTTGTCAGTTACATCTTACTGGGAAAGACACTTGTTATTTTAGTTCTTGTTTGTTTCTATTGTGTTACTTGCAAGCCTAGAAGGTTATATTCAACAGGTATAGTTTTTCTTTCCCAAGTTTGAATGTTAAAATATGGTGAGACTTGTTGGCTAAATTTCACCATATGTTTGAATTTCTTTTCTTGCCTATCTATTCATAGGTGAGATTTCTGTGAAACTAAACCAAAGCAAAGACACTTCAGTTACAGGAAAAGCTTTAACAGTAATAAGAGGTTTTAAGAAACTGCAAATGACAATAACACGTCTTTTAAGAATGTGCCTGTTATGTGCAGTTTTTGTAAAGAATTATTTCAGCAAGGTGCAAGTGAGATCATGGTAAGGGTGTAATAACTGTATAAAGGTTCTTTACTATCCAGCAGTAGGGAGATTAAGTGTAAATCCAATTGCTGTTTTTTATCAATTAATAAAAATTCTCATAAATTCAAATTCTGTAAGTTAAGCCTAAGAGGTCTCAGTTTTGTACGGTCTTCTTTTCTGCTTTGTAAAGTGAACCTGTACGCCCATGAGAATGAAGTAAACACATCATCTTGAAAGACCAATAGGCTAAAACTGAATGATTATTCTGAAATAATTTTCATGTAAGTTATGTATTTACTCTAATTTCTGTCTTGGTGCTGCAGAGTTAAAAGTCCTAAAGGTGCATATAAATTTTTCTCTGGACCAGCCAAAAGGAGGTCTTCATTTTGTGGTACCTAATATGGAGGGCAGCATGGCAGAAAGAGGTGCTCATGTCTTCTCATGTGGTTATCAAAATTCTACAAGGTAAGAACACTGTCTTTGAATGCCAGACTACATTTCCTATTTAATCTCAAAGCGTAGAAAATACAATTTCCCTGAGTTCTTGTAATGTTGAACATTCAAAAACTTAACTTGTGCTTGAAAGGAGTTCACCAGTGTGAAATAGCATCTAATGATTAGTAGTAATAAGGATTTCTAGTCATTATAGCTCAGCAGGAGGTAGTGGCAAGGAAATTTGCAATGCTCTGTAAAGTCAGTAATACATACTGCCGTGTAGTGGGAGTATGTCAGCATTCACAATGTTTAAGGATGTAGTTTGGAACCTGAGAGAAAAATCGTCTGTGCAATAGAAGCATAATTGTTAACCATTTTTCCCCCATCCTGATTTCCCTAGGTTTTGGTTTCCTTGTGTTGATTCATATTCTGAGTTGTGTACCTGGAAACTTGAGTATACCGTGGATGCTGCAATGGTGGCCGTTTCAAACGGAGATTTGGTGGAAACTGTATATACCCACGATATGAGAAAGAAGACTTTTCATTACATGCTGGCTATTCCAACTGCAGCTTCTAACATCTCCCTGGCCATAGGACCTTTTGAAATACTTGTTGATCCATACATGCATGAGGTAATTATGTTCAGAGAGGTCTCCTTTTTTTGTAAAGAGCTAGTTACTATTTTGATGTTGATACCTGTGTATATTGATCAAATATGGGTATGTCTAGATATTGTCTCTGTACAAATATATAGTAAAACTTGTCTCATAATGCCTGTATTTAAATTTTTCCAAAGTAAAGCCTTTGAATGGGTACTAATTCCACTTATGCCTGAATTCATCGGGCTGATTTAGTTGGAGTTGTTAACAACATATATCTCAAAATAGGTTTAAATCCATCCTGTTGACAGTAGATGAAAATAAATTCTACACGGTTAACTAATCTTCTCAATGAAGTTGGACACAGGGTTTGCGTTTGTACCAGATTGTTGAAGTCCAATGACTTAAATTTACAGCTGTAGTTTCAGATTGGGTAGGGATGGACCTGGGAGGTTACCAGGCTGGCATAAAGACTCCCCTTTTGAAACCATGATAGGAAAATACTCGGAAATAGTTATGCTTTATTTGATCCAAAGGCAAACATTAGATTTTTGTCATCAGTCGTGGTATTCTGTTAAATTTTACTGGTGGGAAATGCTCGTTTGTGAAAGATAATAGCTGTTTAAAAAAAAATCAGTCATCACATCAGTTATCACAGCTTGAAAATACTGTTGTCTGTTAGATTTGTGGCAGCTGTGTTTTTGCTTATTTTTCTGTTGCATAACAAGCTTGATATTTATGAATATATTCATCAATCCCATACCAAATTTTTTCCTTTGTAGGTGACTCACTTTTGCTTACCACAACTACTCCCATTGCTCAAACATACCACATCATACCTTCATGAGGTATTTGAATTTTACGAGGAGATTCTTACCTGCCGCTATCCGTACTCCTGCTTCAAGACTGTTTTTATTGATGAAGCATATGTTGAAGTAGCTGCTTATGCATCCATGAGTATTTTCAGGTTAGTATTTGAGAAAATCACACTTTCTAAATCCATGAGCTTAGAAACTCTAGGTCCAAGACTGTTGAGAAATAGCTGATGCTCCTTTTATTTTTATAGCCTGAGTTTTGGGCTCCCTCGTTTGAAAAAGCTGGGTTTTGTTGACATTACAGGCTTTTAACGCCATTTCCAATTACACATATTATAGGGAAGTTGGATTTGAATCTTAAATTGGCGGAGGTTTTCTTTCTGAACGCCATGCATGAAATATTTGAGATTGACCTAAGTGCAGATGTTCAATAATGTTTTTGTTTTCCTTCAGCTGAGGGAAGGTACCATGAACCCAAAAGAGTTTCACCAGCTCAGTTACTTTGACTCTACAGAAAAAGTTGTGTATATATATGCAAATAGCACGAGATCTGTCTAGATAAAGGTTATTAAATAAAGATGTTAATATCTCCTTGGAAAGCTAGTGAAAGAATTATTTTATTTGTTTTGGCTTTTAAAATAAGGTCTTTGTTTTGCTGTTTTGTTTTTTTTTGATTTTGAGCTTGTGCTCATATTGTGTTACTCTCTTTTTATGGCGGTCCAGCACAAATCTCTTGCACAGCGCAATGATTATAGATGAAACTCCACTGACGAGGAGGTGCTTAGCACAGGCCCTGGCCCAGCAGTTTTTCGGATGTTTTATATCCAGAATGTCCTGGTAAGTACTTTACTTTCGTACTCTTTAGAAAATGGGGGAAAATTAGGAAACTGAAACTTTAATTTGCATTTTGTATTTTAGCAGAAGAATAAGTGAAAAACTAGCTGTAGAAGAAAAGGAAGAGTAATAAAACCAGCTCAATAAATGAAAATCCAAGAGGATGAGGGGTTTTTGTTTTTATTTTTATTTGAAAGAGGAATATGAGATATAGGTTCAAAAGACTGTAGTGGTTGAACATGTCTTCTCTCAGAGGTTATTGTTACTGACTGTCGTAGTGTGCTATGCCACCTGTAAATTTATAGAGGAGACTCTTGTATCATCAGTGAATTTCTGTCAGATACTTTGGATGAAGAAATGTAACCTGCACAGGACGTACTTGTTGAGCAGAGAAGTAATAAATAATGGAGAAGTACAGGAGAGGGGAATACAGGAAGTAGTGCCAAAGGGACAAATTCACTGGGTTGGTAAACTCCCTGTAACTCCATCCCTCAGAAGATCACCCACAGTTGTCTCATGTAATTCTGATCAGTATTTATTTTGAAGTCTTTTGCATACACTTTATATTTCAGGCACAAGGGACTTACTACTTTTTTGTGGCAAAAGTGTATGTTCCAGAATATTCTTGGCTTTTTAAAAATAAAAAATAAAGTTAATTGATACTTACACTAGTAGAATTTCTCTTGCTCTGATGCTTATTACCAGTCTGTAACCATGGTCAAGACAGTTTTGTCTCTTGACTCCCTTTTGTGTCCTTCTGTTTACCTTCCTCATCATTATGGATGTTCATATACCTCATCAGATGACCTACCTGTCATTTTTATGCTTCAGATTCTAGCTCATGTTCATGGTCTGTTTTTTCCCCATGTTTTTCTCTCTTTTAAAGAAGTATTTAAAGAGGTAATTAAATGAGTGTCCACCAGATTGTGAGATATGTACTTTGTCCACTTGCTCTCCAAATGTTCTCCATTGCATTGATATGGTTATCAAGAAATAAAGATAATCATGCTAATCATGTAGATTAACAGTTGTTTTAACTTTCGTATCTGTCCACTTCTACCATGTTTCTATTTCAGTTGAAATAGTTTGCTTTTATGTTTTAATCTGAGCTTCTGTGGTACAAGTTCAGTTTTCACTGGCTCTTCAGTTTTATCGGTCCCACCTAGGTGCCAAGTTACATAAATGGGTTCACAGCTCATCAGACCTCTGTTGACTTAGAGAAGTTATATAACTTGCTGAAACTTGTGGCTTTTTTGAGCTGGTCAAAAATACCATCCCTTACAAAATACCTTCTGAAGTGCCATAATTCATGCTGCTTTCTTATTATAGGTCAGATGAATGGGTGCTGAAGGGAATCTCTGGTTATATTTACGGCCTTTGGATGAAAAAAACCTTTGGCGTTAATGAATATCGCCACTGGATTAAACAGGTAATAACAGTAACATTTTTCTATACATTTCAGACATTTCAAATCAAAGATGGAATATGAAAACAGAACATAACATAGTTTTGCGTTACAATCTAAAGATACTGTAACAAAACAGGGCTAAAATATTTTTACTACTTGCTGCAAGGAGAAACACCAAACATATTAGCCAAAATATGTTTCCATGACTGGCTTACCAATAATAATTTTCATTGTTTCTCTCTGCAGTTAGTTTTCCTATTTTTCTTTTGATTTTTGTTAAAAGACAGAAAAGGCCAAAAGAAAAAGAGTACTTTTTTTAGCACTCACAGCAGAATATGGGATTCATGAAGAGGTCTGTTTGGTGAATTAATGTTGCTATACTGTGATGGCCTTTCCTATACCTCAGAACAGCTCTGATGTTAGAGTGGATCAGTAGTGGATCAGGTATCTTTTTAGCCTCATTTAAGTCCTAGCTTTATAATAGGCTTTTGATGTCCGTGGTGACAGTTCCTTATTTCCATTAAGATTTTTGTTTTCCATTGAGAGTCACCTATCTTGAAAAAGAAAGTTCTGCCTATAGCTTACATTTCTAAATGTAAAGCAGTGAGACAGGGACTTATTAGCCATAATGGCAGCGAGTCCTCGTTCTTTGTCAGTGACATTCATTCGTAGAAAGATCTTCCTCTTCTTTCTCTTGTCACGTTTTCTTACTGTTCTTCTTTTCCAAATTGGAGTCCTAACCCCATGGGCTTCATTTACCTACCTTACTCACACAGGGGCCCAGTATGCTAAGACGTTTATCTCAGTCCTGTGTTGTGTGTGCTATAGAGAACAACAAAACTGGATGTCTTAGAGTCCAGTGCTGCATTCAGGGATGTTTCTGAGTATTAATTGCTCACGTTCTTTCCCTGTGGGTTAAGTGCTTCCACATAGAACTGAGAGGTGCTGCTGTCACAGCCTCCCATCCCGCTTTGAACATAATATTTCATATGAAAGGGTGCCAGTTGATACAAATCAATACATACAAAAATGTCAACACTTGGGAGCTCTTTGTCCAACATCGGGTTGCAGTCAGACAACAATTTACTCTCCCTGTGCTAAAACCGACCCGATTCGATCCAAAAGCCATGCTGACTGTTGGACGATGGTGAGCCCACGCAAACATCCTGCCTTGAAGTGTGCTTGTTAACATGGGCACAGCAGCACACAAATTCAGACACAGAGCCTGCTTCTGTCTGCCTTGGACATAGTTCAGGGTGAGGTGAGCTTTTATACGTTGCAGTCTACTGCGTTGGTATAGCCAGTATTACTTTGCACTGCAAGTAAATGGTGAACACTTAACTTCCATTGGTCAGAGGAAACTTCCTCAGTGAGCAGTAATATTCTTTAGGTATGTTATAGTTAAATACCGTTGTGTGTTGACCCCCTATCCAGACCCAGAACAAGTATTAATTGCTAATTTCTACTATTTTATTATTGCTTGCCATGCTGAGGAAGGTCTCTGATTTTAAAATACTAGTTTGCGTTTGTAAAAAATGTTTCTTTATGAGGTATGGCTTGAACAATGATGTTAAAAGTTTTCAACTAATTTCTGTACTTTCCAAAATTATTCTCACTTACGTATGTTGTACTTTTTAGGAGTTAGATCAAATAGTGGCGTACGAACTGAAGACTGGTGGAGTTCTGCTGCATCCAATATTCGGAGGAGGAAAAGAGAAAGACAAGTATGTTTATTTAAGCAGCAAGTCATTACAGGGTATGTTTTTATGGGGCCGTTAATATATGCCTTGGGTGTGTTGTGCGGCATAAGGCCAAAGGCTGAAGAACTGCAGCTGCCCAAGGCATCTATTACCAGTCTCATAAAATACATCTTGAGTATATTGGGTCACTGTTGTTTTATTTTTCTTTCACTTTAAATCCTGAAGGGAATAAAGTACAATGAATGTTTTTAATACTGTTATGAAACTACTTTTTAGTAAGAGGATGAGAGTGAAGATGGAGCCAGAATTTTGGCCTGAGCTATTTATAGAGTGGTTAGTAATCTTTAGGCTTTTTAAGGTATTATCAGTTTTCTTTTTCTTTGCTGTTTTTGTGTCCACTGTCAGTTGCTACCTTGCAATCTTGCATGAAAATTGTTTTATCAATTGGGGGGAAAAAAGTATTAGATCAGTTGTCTATGAAGCACCACTGATAACTGTGAACTGGCTGAGCTGGTATTTTCATTAGTAACTGTAGCTTCAGTAGTGCTAGCTTAGGAATTTTCTCCTTACCTGTTTTGTGGTACTCCTGTACTACCCACTCAGTAGCGTTGGTCAAAATTGGAAATTTTGGAGATTGGAAAGCACTACCAGAAGCCAGATCAGTAAGCTGGTCCAGGTGTCAGTGACACATTTTTGTCATGTTTTCCTTATCTTGGATAAATTAATCTAGTTGTGACACAGCCTTACAAACAGGTGCTCTTTGGAAACCCATGAGCAGCACATGCAAAACAGGTTGAGAATGTGCACATGGAGTGGCAGAATATATCAGCTTAAGTTCTTACTGCAGCAGAAGCCCCCCAGTTATGAAAATCTGACCTAAATTGTCTGCAGCAGTGGTTCTCTTACTTTTGAGTACAAATCCTGTTGTTTGTTTTTTTTTCTCAATTCAAAATGAAAACTCTGCATTTAAGATTGAACCAAGTATACAGATAACCCACTTAAATATGAGTAATGATCTGGTTTAGGGAGAAGAATAAAGAAGAAAATGTTTTTTCAAATCAGGAATAGGAGACATTGGCCAGTTTCCCAGCCAGGTGAATCCTCAACAACTGCTCGTGATGGATTTTGATTTAGTTCGCTGTCCTTTTTCAAAGCGGTGAAGCAGACAAGTACCTAGGTGGTCTTGTTGCATATACCTCTGAAAAGCAAGTCACGGCTAATAGCATCAATTTTAGGTATCACATTGGTCATGACGTCCTTTTTTTCTTTCTTTTTCTTAAGGAAAATATGGGGTAATGAGTTAGGTCTTGGCAGTCTTTTTAATTGGCAGCGTTACAATTTGGCAGCATATTCCCTCACAGAGAAACTAAATCTAGACTAATAGGATCAGAATAAACTATGGAAAAAGGCTACATTAATATAAATGCACTATAAGAAAAGTTACTTTGTAAGTGTTAATTTTAGTATTTAATTGTATTTAAACTAGAACTGGAGCCAAATAATGGACCGATTCCTATTTAATCCCCTTAAATGTATGTTTCCTCTGTGTGATGTATCATTGTTAGACATTGTCTTCCCATGTGTATTTTGCTGCTTCTCTCTATTATAGCTTGATAATCGTAACATCACTTAAATATAAATTACAACTTGCTGTTTCTTATAGATTGCAAAGTTTCCTTGTACATAAATTAAGTATGTGTTCCTGACTCTGGGGAATGGTTCGTATTCTGGGAGGATGTTTTCATAATGGTGATGTTTAGAGCATTTTTCTTCAACATATATTTTGCATTTCTTCATTCTGGTTGTTATGATAAGGTTTCCTGCCAAGCATATTTGCATTAAAGCAGTCCCAATTCATAATAATATGAAGAAAAATTAGGTTGGATAATAATCTAATTTTCACCTGAATTAAAATATGGAAAGAAATCATTGGAAAAAAGTAACTTTTCAGATGAATTAATTTGTGTACAGAACAGCTATCACAAATTCTTTGTTTATATATGTACTGCAATACAAACACTGCTCTAGAATTTTGATTTTTTGAGAGAAAATCCCGGAGCCTGGGAAAATGAAGGAACGGAAATTGCAGGTTAACTGCTGTATGGGTTGAAGCTTCAAAGTGAAGTGTTGTGCTTGTTACCTCTTCATTTTGTGTTCTTGCATTTTTGGTTTTCTTCAGTCTTTGATTGTGGTGGTACCACCCCGCTGTAAAAAAATTAAAAGCCTCAAGAAGTGTATGTGGATGTATTTCAAGTGGAAGAAGCAGATTGACAGGTTTGCACTGAATGACTGGATTGTGCTCAAGAGCATGAGGGTTATAAATTTCCATGGAAGAGCGACTAGCTTGCTTTTCACTTTGACAAAGGTCCTAGGCCCATATTGCTAATTTGAATTCTTACTTCTTGCCAATCCAGTAACAGCTTTAAAAGTCTAACAGTTAAAGAAAAATACAATGGGAAGAAATGTATTAAAACTGAATGAACTACAAAACGCAACTCTCAAATGCAATCAACCTGGTTTCGTTTGATTTGCAGTTAAATAATGTAACCAGTGCCGAAATCAATCAACGCTTAGTGAATTTAAGAAGGCCAAGAATGTGGGTCCTGGCTTGGTTATAATTTTTAAGAAAAGAATTTTACCAAAGTCAATCAAGTGTATAATTTGAAGCTGGATAAATAGTTTTATACTGAGACCAAATTATTATATAATGTCTGAGCCACAACCTCAGTTCCATTCTTGCATTTCAATTTCATGGCTGCTAACCCTTCCTTACCCTAGAACACAGAAGTGTCCAAAATAACAGGACAATTTTGATAAGGGAGACTTCAATAATTGCTAACCAACAAGAAACAGCAAGTAGTAACGTTAAGTATGTTCTTATTCATATAGTCAGTACACCTGAAAAGGGTATTGCTTAAATTTAGAAAATCTTTTCTTTTTGTATCATGAGATGTTTATACAGATGTTCACGAGTAAAGTTAAGGGAATCTCCCAGTCTATAAAAGAATAGGAAAAGAATGCTGAGGTGTTATGGCTATCTTGGGCCTTGTTGTCTTCTGAAATCTTAAGAATTGCAGACAAGAAACCAAGTACTGGTCTTTTTTGTTGTTAGAAAGCTTCCTAATGCCATACGCCTTCCAAGTGCATGGAAAGGCTAGTCAAAAATATTTTTTAATAGGTCTATGAAGTTTCTGGAAGATACGTCTCTTTCTGAGATAGCTGGCATGAAAGATCAGCATTATACCTCTTCTCTTTGATAGTCACAATTCATGAATTATTTCATTCTGTCTTGCAATGTCTTCTAAAGTCTTTGGACAAATCTCTTGCCTCGCCCATCTTGAAATGGTTCAGTTAGGTTGTCTATAAGTGAGAATCCCAGGAAAATCCCATTTTGAACCCTGGAGTTTTATGTGGTTGGTGTTTGCTATGGCACAGTGGCTAATTTGTCATTCTCCACCAACCCTCATAAAATGAGTCTGGATTTCTGTTTCTTAAGAAGTTGGCCTGACATGGTGTGGGCCCTTTTTCTTTTTTTTTTAAGGTATTTGTTATTAGTTCATGGGAAAAAAAATAATCAAGCGTGAAGAAGAAAAGAAGAACTAAAAGAAAAAAACAAAGCACAACACAATACAGTTTCCACAGCCTTGGTTCATCACTAAAATAAACTCAGAATTATCTTCTCAAATAATTGAAAAAGGGCAAAAAGGTCTTATTTTTCTAGGGAGATGCAGTATTAAAGTTACTTTTCTACTTTGAAACTGGGCTAAAGTTTGGAAAGTTCGTGTTCTGAAGTGTGAAACTTTAATTTTATAGTGCATCAAAATTAGGTCATATGGTGCTTTACTGCTGTACAGCCACTAAAGGTATCCAGAAATTAGTCCTGTTTGAAAAAAGTTTCAGGTTGTCTGTGTCTGTCTTCTGATGTGGAATGAAATTAGACTGTTTTAGATGTTTTGCTTATAGACACAAAGGGTATGTGGGAAGGAGCGCCACAGGAAGTTACAGAAATAGTGTGGCAGTGGTAGCGTGATGCTCTGCATAGTCTGCCTTGATATGATAGCTGATTTAGAAGGCATCTATTTGCCAAACTATTGAAAGCATAAATTTGCTAACTAAAATTAAATGTGATGACTCAGGGGAATTGATCATGAAAGTCTTTTTTGAATCTTAAAACTCCTACTTTCTTTAATTGCAAAAGTTATTTGCTTAAATGTAAAATATTAACTATGTACAAGCACTTAAAAGTGGAAGTGGAGCAGGGAGCATGCAATTTGAGTAATTTCCAGACTCAAGTCGTAGATTCCCTTCTCTGTTTTTCACTGCTACCAGTCTTTTCGAGAAGTTACTGTGCAGCATGTATTACCTGTCATTATTCTCTATACAGTACTTGCTGTATTCCAGCTATGTGCACCCCAGTAACCTTTGTGTGTGGTCATTTGAAACGTCATAATTTACATCTTTAAAGCAATAGAAGAGGTCCTAATGTTGGTGTGCCTATAATCTTAGTTGTTAAGTTATATTTTAGTTTTCATTCCATAAAATGCAAAACAAATTTTTTTTTTTAATTTTTATTTTTCAGCCCTGCATCACACTTACACTTTTCTATCAAACACCCTCATACACTGTCCTGGGAGTATTACACTATGTTCCAGTGTAAAGCACATCTTGTTATGAGACTGATTGAGAACAGGATCAGCATGGAGTTCATGTTACAGGTAGGTAATTAAATGTTTATGTGGCATATAGACAGCTTTATATTTATTTATGTCGAGTATAGGCAGCTTTATATTATTTGCAAATAGAAATTTGCAATTTCTATTCATAAAATGGAGTTAAGAAAGAGCAAATCAGCTTTTCATAGGATTCCATTTATATTTTAAGTAGTAGTTTAAACAGCGTGGAACAAACGTAAAATGTTGATCATTGCGTTAGGATAAGGTTAGCTATTATTCTTAAACATAACTAGTAATATTTTTATATATGCCTTATTCTTTGTAATATTAAGCTGTTTCATTGCTTTGAGTAAATGACTGGTTATTAACACTGAGAACCTGTTTTACTAGTAGTTTTGCAGCCATAACTAGTGTCATCATGAGCTAATGTAGTAGATATTAATAATGAAAGTAAAGAGAATCTGGCTTCTGTTCTTTCCACTGCATAACATTTTCAGTGCTAGAGGGAGCATAGATCTTTATATTAGAAGAAACAGTTGAATTGGAGATTGTCATTTTATTTTTGAAATATTAAACTTCTGCAGAATTGTAGTTTTTTTTTAAATGTTTTGTGACATGCCTTAAAAAGATAGGGTGCTATAAAGAAACGCCAAACTAGGAACTAGGTGATACTTCTTCCTTTCAGCATCAGATTCCTGGTTTTTAAAGATAACACCTATGTGGATGTGCTAAAACTTCTTATAAGCAGCTGTTGTCAGGTTGAAAATACAGCAGATTTAAAGCTTCCGTTAAATAAATTTTAATTATTCTTTGCATTTTTTTTAAAGGGATAGCTAGAAAGGTAAACAGAGAACCTCATGACTTCTGTTTCTAAACAGCAGATTTATTTAGTGATCTGTTTTACTATAGATAATTTTAAAGCTTATGGACTTATAAGGGATTTTGTGTAAGACTATGGTAAGGAAGTATGTGAAGTGTTGGCTTGAGTTATAAAAGAAAAGAAAGGGTATACTTGTAACTCCTAAAAAGCTGGTTATTTGAAAAAGCTCAGGTAAAAAGAAGTGATTTTAAAGTACTTTGCTAACCTCTGCGTTTTATAATTTGGTAAATAAAGGCCACATGCACTTTCAGTGATTAACTTCATAAATTGCTTGTTTTTTGAAGTGTAGCTCATTAGAGATGCTTAGAACTAGAAAATGGCTACCAAAAATGTTTTGGTACGTTTTGTGTTCATCTCTATTTGTGAAAAAGCTGCCTAAGTTGTTCCTTCAGCCATTATGAGCAAAGACGACACTTTTAGTTTATTTTTGTTAAAACACACTTCATGTTATGAAGCTGGGGGTTCATCTCTTTTCTCAGCATCATGCGTAGTTTACCTCAAGTAAAGATGCATTCATGTCTGCAAATCACAATTTCTGATACGGACAAGTAAATAATTTTCTGAAATATTTTTATTTTGAAAGACTTTTTTTGAAGTCCGTCGTCAAGGAATGAGTTTATTGGCCTTTAGTTAGAGTTCAATTGCAACTAATCAGGAAAGAAAGGCTTCTTTTGTATGTTGAAGTGCTTAATGAAAGTAATAACTTTTTATCATTTTAGGTTTTCAACAAGTTGTTGAGTCTGGCCAGCACTGCTTCATCTCAGAAGTTCCAGTCACACATGTGGAGTCAGATGTTGGTTTCCACATCTGGGTTTTTGAAATCTATCTCAAATGTCTCTGGCAAAGACATCCAACCTTTAATAAAGCAGTGGGTGTATCCTTTTTATTCTTGGTTTGGATTGTTAATATGGAGAATGAATTTGTTTTTTAATTGGCAGTACTAAAGGAATGTGAAGAAAGATATTTCATGTCTTTGCTTTAAACATTTAAGTACATTATTCTTTGAATTAGAAATAGATGGGAGTCACAGGTTCATAGTCCTTTTATAGTCGTTTAGAGTATGCTAGCTCTTTTGGGTGTCCTTTACCAGAAGGAATTGCTGCGATTTTAAGTTTTATTTTGCAGGAAGCACAAAAGCTCTGGTGGAATTCAAGGCCAAATTACACTAAAGGAATTCCAGAGGACACTGCCCATAGAAATATGCTGAAGTCTGACATGGAAAATGCTATAGTCTGGTGCATTTTTAGATGTGATTTCCAGTAAATCACCATGGAATGTGTAACCTAAAGCATGGATTGATGGTTTAAAATATAAACTAGTATTTAACAGCTTGGTAGCTTGTGTTAGTGTTAGACCTTCAGGTCTAGCTCAAATAAAAATTTGAGTGTTGATGCTTCAAATTTCAGTGATATTAATCAAGAAATAGGGTTTCTTGTTTTGGATTGATGTGAGGGTAAATTTAAATTTGCTTCATTTAACAGGTTTAATTGGTAGTTTTAATTAAAGTGATTGCGGGTTAAAACAGTACGAGACTAAGTTTTACCCGATGGCAATGTCACGGACCTTTATGAAGGCAACCACCATGAACAGAACCAGTCTGTCTGAGGCATCTGTTTAGCCAAATGCATGTATCTGGGGAGAAGAGTTTTGTGTGATAGGAAGCCTGCTTGAAACTGGCAGCTCTCCCCTGAAATGTCAGGACATTAAAGAACAGGTTTTCTTTTCTTGCTTTTGCCATATGTCATCAGACACTTATTGGGAGCATGCCCTAGCCTAAAATACGTTTTCCTAGTGTTGCAGTTTTATTATAAATAAACTGTAGTAATGGATGTCAAAATAATAATGAATGCTGAAGCTATTCACAGAACAGTTTACCTGAAGTTATTGCCTGTGATAAAATTTGGAGTGAGATAATTATTTTTTATTGGTCACATAGTGTAGCTTCATATATATGTGAGCTATTCTGTATACATCTGAACAACACGTGCAATGACTCATTTTTGAAAAACTGCAATAAAATAATTAAGTGCAGCACAGGTAGAAAACAGAAGGTCGCTATGTTTTCCTCTTAATTTGGTTTACCTGAAGTGTGTATTAAAACAAGTCATACGGAATTTACTAAAGATTTACTCAGTAACTTTCTCTGAGAGCATGTCAGGGACATTAGAATGTGGTAGGGTCCAGTGTAGTTTTTCATGATGAATTCTTTCTTCCTAGATAATTTTCACTGTACTTCCTTTTTTTTTGTCCTTTGTACATGAATGTACATTAAAGTACTGTTTAAAGAAAAAAAATGGAAATTCTTACGAAGAAACATGTTTTCATTTCCTAATTTTCTTGGGATAGGAGATTTTAGAGTTAAAAAAGCATAAAGCAAGTGTAAAAAGTGAGTGAAAACCTTGAGAGTTATGATTGTTTATAGTTACTGCATTGTGCCGCAGAATTCCTATACTGCTTTGTAGAGATCAGAGTGGAGTGGTCAAATTTTACGGCAGCTTTGCATTTAATAGAAAACGGAATGTTTTGGAATTGGAAATAAAACAAGACTACACATCTCCTGGGACTCAGAAATATGTGGTAAGGCCAATTTCCCATATTTTACCTATGCATATAAGTGTGATGTGAGCATTAACGAGCATTATTTTTAATGCTAATAACAATCTTCTGAATTTTAAGGGTCCTCTTAAAGTGACAGTGCAAGAACTTGATGGATCATTTAACCATACATTGCAGATTGAAGAAAATAGTCTTAAGCATGATATACCTTGCCATTCTAAAAGCAGAAGGTAAGACTTAAAAATATATAAACTGCAAGCATTTTTTACTGTGGATACATGAAAATGCATAGGGCATTGATAATAAATACATGCTTTTTAAATTTTATAACTACATCTTGTTGATCTTATTGAATAAGATTTGCCTGTGATGTAAGGGGGGAAAATAGAATTTACTACGGTTTGTGAACAGCAAGAAACCTTACATTTTATATGCAGCTCTGAATAAAGATCTTAAATTTTGTATAAAGTTTTATAGAGAAGTTTGTTTGTATAGGAGAACAAGTTGAATGAAGGCTCCAGCTTCATCAGATTTTTCATAAAGGCTTTGAATGAGTTTTCTCACCAAGGGGGAAGACTAAAGAAAGGCAAGAGAAGAATCTCAAGTGAGGGTATATGAATTGAAGCATGTACATAGTTTTTGTTTTCTGTTAGAGTCCCCAGTGGTTTCTTTTCTGAATAAAACTAAGCATAGCTCAACTTTGATTTTTTTTTATTTTTTTTTTTCCTGGGTGAACGTTGGTTTTTGGTTTGGTAAATTACTTTAGCAAACTTTATCTTCGTTTTTAAGCATATCTTAGCTAGTAGGATGATTTTCGAAATACTTACCTTTATTTTCTTTTTTTCTTTTTTTTTTTTTTTTTAACAGAAATAAGAAAAAAAAGATTCCACTGATGAATGGAGAAGAGGTGGACATGGACCTTTCCGCTATGGAGTAAGTTGGCTGAAGTTTCTCGGTGTGACACTGAGCCATATTACCTTTATTTGAAGCATGTTTTTTTTTTTTTTTTAAGAATTTGATAGTAGATTTGGACTTCATTATATGACTGGCAGATTTCAAGACAAAAGTCAGCAGTTTTTGTTGGACCTCGATGAAGACCATTTAACTTAGCACTAAGATAAAGAAGTTCTTGAAACCTATGGTTAATTTAAAAATAATTCTTTTAGATTACAAATGAACGTTGAAATACTTCGTACTGAAAAGAATATATTAGGGTGTTAAGCTCTATGGAAGCAACCTCTTGCTCAGAGTAAATACTCATTTTACCCTCCTTGAGCTGGAGCTGGTGTTGCTCTCAGAAAGTTGTTCATAGGTGTTGGTACTTTGTTTGCTTGCTGATGAAAGTAAATTATCTTTTCCTGAAGACTAAATGGTGTCTCATTGTAGAAGGATAGTTTGCTTGTCTCCTTTAAAGCGTTGGAGATTACTAGTAAATTAAACCTTATCTAAAAATGCCCAGAAATAATTTTATAGAGGGGATATAGTCATTGAGCAAGTCACTGTTATAATTTCTATATTAACAGACATGAATAAATGATTTTTAGATTGTTTTTAGGAGCATTTAGCATCTAGCTCCTATTTGTGCTTGCTGTTCCCACAAGTGACTCGTGCCGTAATGGTGCTGTCTGAATACTAAGTATAAAACACTTCCTTGTGTAGAATACAATTGAGTATGTTCATCTTTGGGACTAAAACTTTAATCCTGCATGATGATACTTTTGCTTTTATGATTGTTTGCCCTGACAGTTCTGTGCAATTGCATGGTTACCCTTGTCAGCTTTCAACACAATAGCATGTTTGTGTTTGTAAAGTATTTTCACGTCTGTTGATGAAAGCCAGTACATAAAGCTTTAGGTGGTTACCATGGGATTTTCTTTGATTTTTTTTTCTGGTAGACTTCAAGTGTAGAAGGTCGTAAAGTATGCTTCTCAGCCATGACAGTTATGGTACCTGAGGAAGAAGATTTTAAGTATACTGAGATTATACAGTAGTTTACCATGAACTCACATCTGTTGTGTAAAAATAGTGAAACTACTGCTTTCACTGACATTTAAGTCTTGGGCAGATTGCCCTGAAGGGTTGTAGAGTTGCCATCCTAGGAGCAGGAGCCTGGATCAGATGACTTTCAAAAGTCCCTTCTGACTTAAATTCATGTATGGTTCTTGGACTCTAAATACTTCAAACATAACTCATAACAAGTCAGAACATCTTTTTGATTTCTAGAGTCTTGAAATGCTGTAAACTATTAATGTTTCTCATGTCTGTCTTAGTGCTGATTCCCCTTTGCTCTGGATAAGAATAGACCCTGATATGTCAGTACTGAGGAAGGTAGAATTTGAACAGTCTGATTTCATGTGGCAGTATCAGCTTCGATATGAGCGAGATGTGGTTGCACAAGAAGAAGCCATTCTGGCATTGGAAAAGTTCCCCACGCCAGCATCACGGCTTGCACTCACTGATATACTAGAACAGGAACAGTGCTTCTACCGAGTGAGAATGCTGGCCTGCTTCTGCCTTGCAAAGGTGAGGTTGTGTGGATGGGAATAAGGAAAGAAATGTGCTAGACATTGTAAACATTTGAAAATGGGTCAAAACTCACCACGGTTCTTAAATTGGCTTGATATTTAGCCTCTTAAAAGGGTTTGCCAAGTATTTTTAACTTGACTGATTTGAAAGGAAAGCTGTATTATTTTAGTCTGTAAATGGAGACTGCAGAAGGCTTTCATAATTGTCAAAATTGAGATGTCAGACATGAAAACCACAAGGGATTTTTCCAGATTTCATTAAGTGGCAGAAATAAAAGACTTTTGTTCACTTTTTTCAGAGCCAAAATTCATTTTTTTTATTTTACTGGGAAGTTCCTTGGCTTCTCTGAGAAATTTGAAGTTTCAAAATTCATCTATCTGTCTAATGTGAATTCAGATTACTGCTGTATATTGTTTCAAGTTGAATAGGGGCACAAAATAAATAGTGTTGGTCTCTAATTAAATATTCAAAAGCCAGGTCGTTGCCATTAAAAGAGAAGGTATTTTTTGTTTAGACACAAAATTAACATTAAGAATTAAACATAGAGATCCTGATAAAACAACTGGATGGAAACACAAAAGAGTAAGAAATTATTGAGAAGGCATGTTACAGACATACTTTACGTAAAGGCATGTTATTGACAGTTTGTGGAAGTTGAATTATTGGTATATAGCTTCATCTCTGCTGGCTACCTGTTAAGAGTAATTCAGTACCCGTACAGAAATATACCCTTTGGGCATATTTTGAAAATCAAAATACAAGAAATGCTTGTGATGGTGTATTTTAATATTACAAAATACTGATATAATGCTGCCAGTGTATGTGCTAGGAGCAATACTGCCGCTACCTGACTTAAAATATGTGTATTTCATAATGAATTTATTTGGAATATTTAAAAGTAAAGGTGGCTTCCACAGATGAATGTTAAAAGAGCAGTTGTTAACAATGTTGAAATGTATTTTTTTTTCGTTCTTTGAATTCACAGGCAGTTGGGTTGTAGATAACCATAACTAGTTTTTTTTCAGTTGTATTTGTATGAAATTGTATTTAAAAAATCTGAGATCTAGAGATAAGATGGTTGACTCAGAAAATAATTATAAATCTATGTGAAAAGTGTGTTTGTGTTATTAAATCAAGGTGAAGGGGCATGGAAGGACGTGGTTGTAGATATGTTTACCCATGCTACCTAGGAGAAAAGTGTAATATATTCTATTAATGGTTCCAACATCAGGCTGTTAGTAAGAATCACTTCCTATTAACTCTGTTTAATTTTCACAGCTTGTAAATATTCAAGATTTGTAGACTTTATTGGAAAAAATCAAGTCCTCCATGTTTTGTTAGTGGGAGGGTTATTTTGTGTTAATTTGCACCTTCTGGCTGGATAGTGGTTATTTAGGTGAAAAGTTCTTGGTGTACTTACATGGATACAGAAAAAGTGATAGTGTAATAAATTCAGTTCTAAAATTGCATTTTCAAATGTATGACTTGTTGTAAAACAGCACTTCAGTCAAGTATTCATGTAAAATATTAAATCCTCATTAATGAATAGATGCCTGTGTGCATGTGCAAATACACACACAGACCACTGAGAAGTTCATGGCAAATGACCCTACAGAGAAAGGAGAAAATAATAATGTTATGATACTAAGTCCTGGGAGCAGACAGGCTGATTTTCAATCGATAGGTTTGGGTCTACTGCAGTGCCAGTGATGTTCTGTAAGGTTTAAAAAACAAACAAACATAAAAAAAACCTTCACCATCAGAAAAAAACTCAAAACAATGAGGAGTTTTACAGCTGTGCGTTATAGTTATGTCTTAGGTCAAATAAGTTGCCAGTTCTTACGATATACTGAATTGATAGATGCAGAAATAGAGTATACTTTTTTAAGTAAAATTAATGCAAGAGAGGTTTCCTGCCTTATGGTAAGGAGAATTTGCAAATACATTTAATTGAGATTGTGTAAATTGTCGATAGAATAAATAGAAAACTTGGATTCTGTCAGTATTTAAAGAGGAATTTACATGAGTCGGACCACATTGTAAGACCAAAAAATAATGAAAAGATGATGATTTTACTACTTTTGATTTAACTTGAAAATACCATTCTTCGTCTATAGAATTTGCAAAATGAAATACTTAAAATGATAAAAAAAAAAATAAAAACTTGTACCCCAATTTTAACGAATTGTGGATATCTTGTAAATGCAGTAGTCTCTTGTAATGTTTTGGAGTGCATTTTGTTACACTGCTACATAAATTTCACATTTTCAATTCTAAGTTCTTCATGGTTTTCGAGTAGCCTTTAGGATTAAACTTCGTTTGTAGGAAAACTTGTTAAGTATGTTACACAAAAAGCTATACCTGCATCTATAGTTAGAAGACTTCTGTTACTGCAAAAGTCTAGTCTGACTGCACTATTTTCTCCCTTTAACTTTCCTTTGAAGGCTGACTTAAAAGGAAAATGTCTTTCAATAATAAAGCCCACATCTTACATAAAAGAGGTGGTGAAATTAATTGCTACCCATCTTTAAGTAGCTTCTATCTTTTCTTTCTCTTACTGCATATGTAACAGTCTTTGGAATAAGGTAAACTAATTTAGAAGGAGATAATCACGGTCAATTTCATTTGTGTGAAAATGGTATTTTCCTTAGTTTGTGGAAGGTCTGTGACACTGGAACATCCAAAATTTTAGGGTGGGTTGGTCCTATTTGTTAATAAACACTCAGATATTCTTCTCTGCACGCTTACATTGTTTCATGCAACAAATATATAGAATCCCCAGGGTGCTGGCAAGGCAGAAAGACAGTTTTGTCCTTGTAGAACCTTGCTTCCTTACACCAAAACAGATCATAGCAATAAATTTGTCACTCTGCAGTCTTGTTGTGAATTAAGGTTATTTGAGGAATATTCTATTCTTCGTTCTGTGAATATTAAAGCTGAGAGATAGCTGACTTGCCTTTTGCTTTAGGGGTGGTCTTTTAGTCTTAGGGTGGTTGAGACCTAGTTAAAGTCTAGGCTGAGGTTACTGGCAGGGTAAATTGGGGAAGTTGGTATTGTAAAAGCCTCTTCCATCGCTGGCTTCTGTAGAGTCAGAAAACTTGGCTTAATAAACACAGAATATTTGCCTAAAATATAAAAGAGAAAATAATTAAGGACAGAAGCTTATCACGGAAAGGTAATTAGTTGCTGACGTCTTCCAAGTGAAACAATTTTATGAAAACTTACCTTTAATGTAGACAAGATGTATTGGGGATGGCAGAGAAAACTTAGCTAACGTAATACGTTGTTGAAAATAGGTACGTATTTGAAGGGCAGTATATTTTTGGCAATTATTCTTTTTTTATTATGGGAAATTTGTATTTCTTTACAGCCAACCCGAACTTACAGTGGTGATGTTAATGTGACTTGCCTTTCCTCCTAATTATATAGATTGCAAATTCCATGGTAAGTACATGGACAGGACCACCAGCCATGAAGTCACTCTTTACCCGAATGTTTTGCTGTAAGACTTGTCCAAACATTGTGAAGACCAACAACTTCATGAACTTTCAAAGCTATTTCCTGCAAAAGGTAAAATTTATTTTTCCACTGAACTTTTTAAATTAAATGTCAAAACACATAAATGTTCCTACAGATGACAACTGTAAGAATGTGAATAGCACAGTCCCATTTTACCCAGTCATTAAAAACCCAAAACAACTCGTTCTTTCTTATTTGGTATCTGTTTTTTTCATCTTTGTCAAAAAACACTTAACAAAACTCTAGCAATTTTTTTTTCTGGGTAGCTGAAGTTAAATTAGCAATTCCTTCAGGAGAATGGAGTACGTATAATGATTAGTTGTAAATATTTGTGAGCTCATTCTTACATACAGTTTGTTGCACAATAACAAGGCTAATCATTTTTAGGTGAATTCATCAACCGTCTTCATTACTGGCATTGATTTCGTACTACAAATAAAATCTCATAAACCTTATCTTAAATTGGTTGGCCTTTTAGTTGAAGGCACTACATAATCCTTCTTGCCCCCTCCTTTCCATTAGTTGTCAACATCATGTGTTGCTGCAGCTTGCTTTGATGACTTTTTTTTTTTACTGGGACCTATAGTTGTTAGTTGTACAGTGAATAACAGTTAAAATAAATGACAGTGGTTTTCTCTCAAGGTTTACTTCATAATTTTTGGACGATTGAGTTACAGATCTCATACTTCTGATTATGGAGAAAACCTAAATTTTATTTCTCTGTGCAAGATTGCATCATCCTTTTTACCGCCATGTTCGTTCTTGGACTGACTTTTCTGTTCTTCTGCTCTTTTTCTCATTGTTCATTCTTTCCCACTAAATCTTTTGCTTTTCTCCCTAAGACGTTTAATCCCATGTCCCAGATTTATAGTGCAAGGGTAGGATTCCTGAATCTGTGTGAGTTGAGCCTGGAGAACTGCTTAGCACATTCTAAAAGAAACATCTAGTGAGGTTAATAGCTATCTGGCTAATAATTCTTTAGGCTTCACTGACTGTTTTGGGTGTATACCTCTTAATGGTAATGGAAGCTTACACATCAGGTTCACATGTAAGCACACAAATTAGGTGGCAGTTTCAGAATGAATTCCACCATCATTTTCTTTGCTTCACTATTTTCCAGTTCTTACCTTTTAGATAGTGCCTTGAATTGAGTCGTTTCTTGCATATACAGCTTTTTCTGTCTGCTATAACTAATTATTGAGTAATAATTGCATTGGTTTTGATCTGAAGATTGTGCAGCATATTGTATCTTTTTCAAAATGCATTTAAATAAAACTTTTTAAAGATTTGGTATTGCAAAAGTAATTGTTTATTTCAAGGGTGTAGCTCTTTTCAGGGCATAACTGTCCTTTCATTAACGTAAAAATGATGTTAATTTTATTACACAGACTATGCCTGTTGCCATGGCCCTTCTGAGAGATGTTCACAACCTCTGTCCCAAGGAGGTTTTAATGTTTATTTTGGATTTGATCAAGTATAATGATAACAGAAAGAATAAGGTAAAGAATGTGTTTATTTTAATCTCTCTTTTTTTGTTTAAAAAAGTCTTAAAGTTAATATACTATTTGATGTATTACGCCACTAATGTAAATACCCAGCAAGTAGAGTTGATAAAAGCTGATACACTAAACTAAACAGTAAATGTTACAGAAGATTCTCTAGCTGACATTTGTGGTGACATTTCTTGGATGTTTCTCTTGGAGGAAGCACTGTGCTTGTTGACTTACTAAGGACCTGCCTGTCTTCATTTGCGCACATGCTTTTCTTGATATTTTTTTCATTCAAAAGACCTGTTTTTTGAGAGAATGTGCGTGAAGGTTAACATTTTCTGAATAAATGTAGCATGCAAAGTTAAGCACTTGTTTCTACTTTGAGAAGATTGTCTGAAAGAGCAAGGAAATAATCTTGGTTTTTATGATATATGGGATTCTGGGTTCTGAATAACAGCTCTGGCTTACGGAACTGAATGGTCTTCATGTAGTCAAATAACAGCTGAAACTGAATGTAATGTTTCATCCCTAAACTGAAGTGCCTGAGTTGGAATTGTCTTCTGAAGTTACCTTCCCAAACAGAGCACCTCTGAAGCATGGTTAAAGGACCTTTAGGATCCTGAGATGATACAAGATTCCACTTCCCTAGCTTTAGAAGAAGGCCACAGCTGCTAGGATCCTAACATAATCTTCCAAATTAAATACTCAAAGCTTAGTGGAACAAATCTGAGGTCTCTTAAACCTCATTTTCTAGTTTGTAGAAACACTAACAAGACACTTGTTGAAGAGTACTGAAATAAGAGGATGATAGAAGGTGAAGTGGTAAAGAGAGAATGTACACGCACGCCAGTAGTCACAGGACATACTGAGTTGTATTAACATCTCTCTACCACTGAAGGAGAGATCCCACTTTGCTTTTCCACATGTCATTTGCAAACATGTATTTGATACCTTCTGCAGGATTTAACACTCTTTGGGTTTGTTTAGATGAAATTAACTAATATGCAACCCAGTACTTTTTTTCTGCTTTTATAGTTGTATTTCTACACTTTATGCTGTGCAGTAATCTGACAAGACCAGTAAGTGCCACAGTTAACACAAGGGAAGGGGTGAAACTGTGTGCCCAGGAAAAAGGAGCAAACGTAGAAGCAAGATTTTCCTTACTAAACAGCAGTGAGACATTAATTCACCTGAGAAGCACTTGAAGTGGCTATCTAGATGAAACCTGATTTTTTTCAGAGGTGCCAAGCACCCATTAACCTTGGTAACCTTGCAACTGAATATAGAAAGAGACAGGTAGTTTAAAGCTCACACTTGGAAATAATGGCTTTTATTTTCCAAATCTCAAACATTTTCAGTACCCGATTTTTCTTTTTAGAAACCAATGTATTAATATGCTCTTATTTTATAAGTGAAGATTAATGCTTGATAGAATATCTGCTTGCTCAAACACTCTCAAATCTGTATTCAGAACAAACATGTTCAACTGTTTTGCTTTTTTACAGTTTGTCATACAGTTTCTGTTTTAAGATCTTGTTCTGTAACAGTGCTTCAAATTACTCATCATTAAGAACATATATTGTTATATTGCTTGTGTTTAAATGCTGTTTTTATCTAGTTTTCAGACAACTACTACCGTGCTGAACTGATTGATGCCCTGGCCAACTCTGTAACTCCTGCAGTCAGTGTGAACAATGAAGTCCGAACACTGGATAACTTAAATCCAGACGTTCGACTTATTCTTGAGGAAATTACACGTTTCCTAAATATGGAGAAGCTTCTTCCCAGCTACAGACATACCATTACAGTCAGGTGTGATTTAGTGATTGTTGTACATACAAAAAGAGCGGACACATTAACACTACTTTTTTGTTTATAGTTCTGTAGTTACTGAGATTTTAGCTTACCTCCTTTAGTCTTACATGGCAAATTCCTTCTAATTTCCAAAAGTTGGTAGTGTGAGTTTGTCTCAAATGTTCTATTCATGAAAGGTTCGCAAAAGGTAGAGTAACAATTTCTGTAGAGTACACAACACTAATCTGAACTGTGTTTTCTGTGTAAATTAGTGAAGTTCTACTTCAATCAAACTGAATTTGGCATAGCAGAGAATTGTTTCAGTGTTCTGCCTAATTCAGAGTTAATGAGTGCTACGTGTTAATACGATGAAAATAATTGTAACATGTTAATTTAATTCTAGAAAAATGACAAGACTACTTGATTCTGAAGGAGATAACTGTGTACTTTGTGGCTGGCACTTTGGAAGCCTAATATAAATTTCTTTTTACCGCATCTAGCTGCTTAAAAGCTATTCGGGTGCTTCAGAAGAATGGTCATGTCCCAAGCGATCCTGCTCTTTTCAAGTCATATGCAGAATATGGGCATTTTGTGGATGTCCGAATAGCAGCGTTGGAGGCTGTTGTTGACTACACAAAAGGTACTTTTGCATGTCTTTTGTCCCTTTGTAACACTTCTGATATAGTAGAAAAGTGAAATAATTACCTCGTTAATATTATATTGAAGTAGTGTCCACCAGAAGAGCTTGTGTGGTGACAGACGTGTCGATAAGCGAAGCTGTGATTGCTATTAAGGTTTTGTCCTAGAGAATGCAAGTTTTACGAAGATGCGGTGAGCATTTTCTCAGTGTTCTGTAAACTGAATCAGACATCTGGAGTTTTGACATGATGAGTAGTGATAAGGGGTGTGGTGATTTCTTTAAACACCTCATGTTCAGTGATTTTGATTCAGTGAGTTCAGCCATAATTGCTACTCAAAGCTCTTGGTTTTGATTTGCCTTCTTACTAATCACTTTGTTTTGCTTTTTTTCATGCATCTTATAGCTATAAATTTTGGAAACTTAAATTATTTTAATGATTATTGGTTGATTCTGCTTTGCCGTTCCTTATACACAGCCTGTGTTTATGAGATTTCTGTTTCCTTAATATTTTCCTTATCTTGCTTGACTGTTGCAGGTCCTTGAAAACAAATACTGGGTAGCTTTTTTAATGACCAAATAAATTGAAATTCAATCCTGACAGATGTTCTATAGAGAATTGGAAACTAATGATTTGCATTTATGAAATGAATTTATTCCTAGATTAGCCTGTTCATTTACTTGAATTAGTCTTTCTATGTTCAGCAGATTTGTGACTGTTCTTGTGTTTGAAGGGTTATTACTGACCAAGTAGCTTAATTCTTTCATTCTTTCTCTGTGAGAAGCTTGGTGATTCTAGATTTCTAATTATTCCTCCTCAGATTTCATGTTTTCATTTTGAGGGTAGTAGTGTTTCTCTTGCTTTGTGCATGAGTTGTTGCTTTCACTTTTTATAAGGAGCTTTGCTTGTATCTTTCTGCTGTCCTTGCGTCCAAAGACATTTCAAACTAGGTAGGGAATGGGAGGTTTCAAGGCAATTTGAGTGAATGTATCTGAGAGAATTCAGACCTATCCTTACACGCTGAAACCAAAACAAGTGGTAACTTCAAGGCATCGCCCTTGGGCTCAGCCCTCTTCCTTGTCATTCCCTAGGCATTCTGGATCCATAACCCACTGCAAATGTACCGTTTGGTAACCCTGGGAGCGATACCCAGCTAGAATTCATAACTCTGCTGATACTGGGCATATCTCTTTCTGTTCTGGTGCTTACTTTGTTTTCCTCCCTTCATAGAGTGTTAGTGGAAAGATTTGCTGGAGAATGAAAAGCTTACTCATCAGCCTGCTTCCTTTAGGATAATCTCAATAATTCATCCCACCCTTTGGAAAGACAAACTGATGGAAATAATGTTTTCTTATTAAATTCTTGACCTTTTATGGGTGTTGTTTATATTTAATGATTGACTTGGGTAAGAAAGTGCTAGTATTGCAAAGTAGTATATCACATCTTTAAAAAAAGAGCTGATCAGATGAGTTGCTGTGTAAGCAAGGTAGGGTATGTTGCTCAAAATACTCGATAGATACAGGAAGGGAAAACTTGAATGGTAAAAAGTAGAAGAAAGATTACCTGAAGAAATCAGTGATTGAGCTACATATATATTATGATTGAGCTCACTGTCAGGTCTGGAAATGGTGGGTTAGAGTATTACTGTACCCAACTGCCTTGCCAACAGCTTTTTCTCTGACAAGGGGGTATCAGAGACAAATGGATGCATAGTCTGCTGTAAAATCAATACAGTTCCCAACACAGCCTCCCACGTTATTTAACCATCCGTGTCACTTCTCAAATACAACGTTCCAGCACTTAACATGCTAGCTTCTGTTCCAGCTGTAAGACTGGTGGCTTACGGTATAGGGGTAAATCTGAAAGCTCAGTGTGCTAACTACCTTCAGCTAACCATATAGAAGTTAGAAGTGCTTGTCTTGCAGGGCCCGAAGTGTCTGGCTTTGGAAGAAGAAACGATTGGTCATCTGTTGCCAAGAGGTCTGATTCTCGTTGTTCCCGGTTACCTGGTTTCCAGTTCATACTGGATGTAAAACAGCAGCTATCAAATGCCTGTTGCTTGTGCCAAAGCTGGCTTTTTAACAGTTCTTGTAAAGGAAGCTGACTGATTTTGTTATTTCCATAAAAAGGAAAGTCTGTGTTTTCTGGGGCAGTGTGGAACTCCCATGTTTTTCTATCAACTCTCAGGGCAGGATTAGTGCTGCCTTTTTTTAAGTTACTTTAAAAGAAATCATTTCACCATGGAACAGAATAAGTTGTTTTCTTTGCTGTTAATAGTAGGCTTTTTTTGAGACACGGTAACTCTGTAAAATGCTTGAGGCAGCATATAAGGACTTGGACAGTTGATCTAAACTGGCTTGAAGTGAACAGGAATTACTAACTTTTTAAAGGAAGCATTTGGTAGTTATATGACTGCTAGACGTCATGTATACAACAAAGCAGTTGCATATTTGAGGAGATAAAAACGAACTGTTGTAAATAAGTATCCCGGATTACCTAATTGCATGAATGAAAACTTAAAGTCTTAGAGATGCTCTGTTGTAACTGAGAGCTGACATACAATCTCTTGTAATTTGAAAAAATGTCAAGAGGATTTTTACTTTAGAAAACAATCACTTGCTTTTATGGCTAGCAGAAGTATGAAGATCTACACATCATTCCTCAGGCTAGTAAGGTCTATTCTGCTAAAGGTCAGGGTTCATTTGTCATTGTTCCCCAAAATGTCATGTTGCTCTACAAATTTGAAGAGACGGTTAAAAGCATTAGTAGCAAAGCTTTGGAAGTCCAGCAGGCCTGCTTTACTCTAGCAGGTAAATGGCAGGGAAGAATTACTTTATTTCAAGCACAAATAAGATTAAGAAACAAAAAAAAAATTCTTTAACCACAAAAATACGGTGTTTCTTGGTTCTGTTATCCAGTACTATCAGCATAAAGGATTCATCTCCTAATTTGCTCATTCTCTAATCACAAACCATTTTAAAATCCATTTTTTAGCAGTTAAAATTATTTCAGCTTGCTTACTAGTGTTATTTAATTTGTTCACACGTGTATAACTATGCAGCAAGAACCCAGAACAATCTTATTTTTCTTCCATGCAAAACAACTTCTTTATGCGCTGTTCTCTCTGCCTTCTATCTCAAGCAAGGTAGCTGCCAGGAAAGGCGCTGTGCATGGAGTCAAGCATAGGCAGTCACTGATCCTTTGAAAGCATGTCCTAGGCAGAGCTTTTTAAAGATTTCTCAGATTTTTAAGGCAAACCTGCAGTTGTACTGGTCTGTGCAGGTACAAATTTGCTCTGGCATCATTCTGAATTGACCCACACTGTGTAGCTGTGGTCTGAATGGGGCAGAACGTGAGCTAGTGAACCCCTTTCAGAGGCAGAGGATGTCAGCCTGGTGCAGTGCCTCACCAGTGTAACCAGTTCTGATGTGGCTAGATTGCAGGAAGTGCAGAGCTAATTTGCAAGCTGCCTGCAAAGACCTATGTTCAACAAAATAGACTGTTTAAATTTTCAACTAATTAGATGATTTTGTCTTTGTGTCAGGTGGCATTTTCTAGAAGCATGTGCTGATAAGATTCAGAATATATTTTAATTACAAAGTATACTGACTTTAAAAAAAACTAAGGAAGGCTACTGAGATGAGTATGCTTACAGTTTTGTGTAAGCCCACTGGTCTTCCTCTTTCTGTTTTATAGTTAATAGTCTGTCACTCATTCTTGTGTATAAGAACTGTCTATTCTCAATTCCCTTGGGAAAATGTAATGTAGTTTCTTGAAGGGATATTTGGGTGTGTTGATACTGTGTGCTTCCTAAAGTAAAGAAGGTAATTTTCGCAGTGACTTTTGTAATCCGTGCTCATGAGCAAGTTATGTGCTAATAGTCATATTGGTAGTTACTGAACAACTCAGGCATGAAGGTATTATTTGCATGTTTCTGTTTTGGTGTAAAGTAAAATAATGTGAACTTCCTTATGTTTTGAATTTGCACCAGAATTAATGAAATTCCTCTTCAGTTGCAGTGATTCAAGCTCTTCATGTGCTAATTGAGGAAGCCGTGTTCGTCTTGATCAACCTTTCCAGTTTGTGTATAATTATACCAGTTTTATGTTATTTTATTCTTTGCAGTTGATAGGAGCTATGAAGAACTACAATGGCTGCTCACAATGGTTCAGAATGATCCCGTACCCTACATAAGGTTAGTGCGTAAATAAAGAGCCAGTTAGTTTTTACTAACTACTATGTAAATTCTTGGCCTGGACTTGCTAGAATCAATCAAATGCTTAGCTGATTAATACTTCTACACAACTGTTTTTCTCCTTGTTGGTCCTAAGTTGAAATGTGTTGTGATTTTTTTTTCAGCAGTTCACATCTCAAAAGTTCAAATACAGGGTTCTTAATCTCTGTTATTTTTTATGTTTTTATTTTTATGTTGTGCTCCTCTGAATGTCTGAAGTTAGAGATCATTTCCTAATCACAAATGATGTATACAAGTCTCATGTTGAGTATGGCACAAAAAGATTTTATGATATTTATCAAAGACAAAGGTTGAGACATGACGCACGTGATGCTTTGCCAGCAAGGAATGTAAAGCAATTGTTAGACTGTAGATGGGGTGAAAGGATAACATATGAAAGTACAGTGTAATTTCTAGTATTGCCTGCTTCAACTTCGTTTTCACCAGTGAGTGATCGGGTATTTTGGCACATTCATTACCCACTTTTGAACACCCAGATTTGTAAGCATTCTTTTTCTGCAGCACTTTGTTTTTATGACCACAATTACAACAGTGAGTTTCAATAATAGTGTTACTTTTACTCTCTCTTTAGCTGATTTCTTAAAAAGCTCATAGTTGCAAGATTGTTTTCTTTTTTCTGCTATTTTTAGTGAAAGTAGGTACAGTTAGAAGTCACTAAGGGAGATGTAGCTTCAGACTAGGAAGGAGATATTTCATTTGAGTCTTTTTAAAGAGGAGTGTGTTTACATTTTGGATAAAGTGTTACATGTAAGCCTCTTCTGAAAAGAAGAAGAAAAAAAGAAAAAAGTCAGTTTCTTGTCCCAAATGTGTAAGACTGCAAGGGGAAAGCTTTCTATACAGAGAAAATAGTTGTAATAAGCAATGGAACATACAATTATTCTCATTCATAAAATGTTTTCAAGTCCAGGTTTAAATAAAGAAAGTGGAAAAATGTATCTGCTTTCAGCTCAATGCATAAATACTGTAAGCAAACGTGATAAGTGTGGAATTTTTATATACCAGTGTAACTTAAGAGGTGACAGTGTTCCTTTCCAGAAGGATGTGCAGGTCACTAGTTTTGTTCCTGTCATTTTGCATCAGTCATAAACATTTTAAATTATTTTCAAATTCTTTGATGTCAGTTCGTAAGCTTATATGCCAGGCTAGCTCCTTGTTTGCAATTACAAAGTCAGCATGCAAAAAAGATTGCTGTTAAACCAAAGAGCATAATACAGCCTGCAATTTTGTATCTAACTGTTCAGAAATGATGATAATCGTTTCTAGTAATACACACTACAAATACTCGTTGTTGTTGCTCTTTACTTTTTAATCTTTAAATTATATTACTGGTGGTGAATCTGCATCTGTACATATTGTGTATTTGAAAAGTATAGTTCTATAAAAACATGGCAAATTGAGTAGACTTCTTATTCTTAGTCTATTTATTTGTATTTAATAACAAAATTTTAATTTATTTTTTAGGCATAAGATTCTGGATATGCTGACTAAGAATCCCCCTTTTACCAAGAACATGGAGTCCCCTTTATGTAATGAAGCTTTGGTAGATCAGCTTTGGAAACTGATGAATTCAGGTTGGTTTTTATTTCTTCTATATTGTAAGGTTTCTAGGACTTGAAAATTCAGTCTCTGAAGTTCCCTTTCACATACCTGCTGAACTTGCTTAGTGATGTACTAGTGGACTCCTTGTTTTTTGTTACTTCCTTTACTCCTGTAGTGTGCTTTGATACACTTTGGCATAAAATCATTCTTTGACCCAGATGTTCACATCAAACATTTTCCCAAATGATACTGTATGTTACCTTTTTCTTTACAGTTTGCTCTAAATTAGGCAGTCTCTTTGTCCTCTTCTATCCAACTCTGAGAATATGAGAGGATAACATTTGTATAGATAAACTTCTAAAAATCTCCAGTAAATTATTTTAAACCTAAGGCTTAATTTGCCTTGTATGATTAGGAAAGATCCTAATGAGAGGAGGGTTTGCATCTTTTACCATTGACCTGTTTTTCATTACTGAAGCAGTTTTATCCAGTCCTAACAAACTGCCCTTTAACATCTGGCACATTTCTGCAGATTACATGTAAACGTTTATATAGGTTTTTTAGGTCATTGAAAGCTGTCTGTTTTCTGTGTATCATTATTTTTAGTGTTTGAAAGTTTGCAGCAGCACTCCAGGGGCTGAAGCTGGGAGACTACTAGTAGTTCAGTTTTGCAGGATTTGCCAAGTGTCAGGCACAGAAAATAAACAATTTTGATGTTCCCATCAGAGAGTTTGTTTTTGCTTTTTCTTGAGAGAAGAGTGTGTGCAGTGTTACTTACAACCATTACTTCTTCTTGCAAGTAACAAATAGGGTATACATTCTTATTATGATTCATGGGGCTTTAAGGACTTAAATTTCTATGTATCAAGATGACATAATGTTTCAATTTATTTTCTGTAAGGCATAACCTTAGCATTCCAGGGTGCCCAGAAAGACATTTGTTAATGTGAGACAAGTTAGTAGCCAGGTTTCAAGCTGCATGATTCTGGAATCATGAGTTGCTTTCATTTAAAATAAGCAAGTAATAGAAAATGGATTCTGATGTATGTTTGTTTTTCTTTTGTGTTAATCTGCATTAAATTGATAACGCTTACAATTTGCAAGGATTGCAGAGAAATTCAGCAACCAGATGTATTTGAGCTTAGCTTTTTTGCTGGAAAAGGTATTGAGGTATTGAGTGAGAATTCATCATATTTTAAAAAACTTTAGTTTAAAACATTGAGTAAATTATTTATTAATACACTAGAATAGACTTGAAATTAGTATTTGTGAATGTGTCATTCTCCGGAGAGTATTTTAGTGTTAGAGATGTCCAGATTAATACTCATATCACTTTCTCCCAGCTGTTCATGAAATTTATCAGAGTTACTTGTAACTGGGTAAGTGTAGGTACAGCTAAACTTACACAAAATGCAGTTTAGTCCCATGAAATCTGGTATTTATAGGGACAGATCTTAAAATTTTATTTTATTGCTGTCTTGCGCAGCCCCATTAACATGGCAGTTGGCACATCTGTGTCTTGTTTACCAGATACAGCCCTATTCCTGCTGTGGAACAATATGTTCAATAAACTTGCAATCAGTCAAGAGCTGGGCTGAGTTAACATCAGAATCGCTATATTTGCAGCGTTGCACCAGATGTTAGATGTCTCTCTGTTGTGAATGGTGCCAAACACGCTTTGACTATTTGTGTATGAAGATGTAAAAGCAATACAGAGTTTGTAGTGAAAAATAAAATCAACGAAGCGGTGCTTTTTGTGCTACGTATCTCCAACTTGAATGCAAATTAAAGCATTGAGTATCCAGTGAAGTACATGACACAGTAGTCAGTAGACATCAAAAAGCCCATTTATGCGTTGCTGTTTTGTGCTGTCCATCAGGGTGGTTTCCAGAGGTTATAGATCTTAGTCATACTTAAGGCTCCTACTGAATTTCATAAAGTAAATAAGCAATTGTGACCAAATCCACTGATGTGGGAAGCCAGTTTGGTAAGAAAATGTTCTGTTTTACTTGTCCAATACTAAAACCTAAAGAGAAACTTAAAAAAATAAATAAAAGCATTCCATTTTTCCTTATTTTATTATAACTCGTAGTTTTCCAGTTAGGTATTGTACAGTTTATAATTTAAAACTTTAATTTAAAGCAGGATCTGACAGCTGAGTTTGAGTAAATAACTCCAGCTGAGGCTGGAGTAATGAGGGAAGTTGTCTTAGGCACAGCAGATATGTGCATACTTTGATGGATGCAGATTGGCTAAAACTATCTTATTTGTGGAGTAGGGAAGATTGTACCTCTGTATTAACAGTAATCTCTTTGGGACTTTAGGAACTTCACATGACTGGAGATTACGATGTGGAGCTGTAGACCTCTATTTCACACTTTTTGGCCTCAGCAGACCCTCGTGCTTACCGTTACCAGAGCTCGGACTCGTTCTTAATCTGAAGGAAAAGAAGGCTGTGCTTAATCCAACGATTATCCCTGAATCAGTGGTGAATAATCAGGAACCTGTGAATAGTACTAACAATCACGGACAGTCAGTAGGATTTCAGAACACCGTAAGCACAAACCATCTGCACACATCCCATTCAGCTGGCTCGGAGGCCTTGCATTGGTTACCTGTTTCATCTTGTGTCATGTTCAAGCTTCTCATGATTTACCTAAACTGTGTTTACACCTTGTTACTGTTTATTCCTTCCACTTGAAAAGCTGACACATACATTGCACATACCTCTTATGACTTTTTAACACCGTTTTGCATAGAGTATGGAAGCTTTTGACTTCTTTTTTTTCTAGTCTCGTCATTTGTATTCCTTATAAAACTTTATTTTTCCTGTATTTTTTATGAGACATGAAGTGGTTCACAGAAATGTTTGATGCTGTTATGAAATTTTCTTTAATTAGACTAAGAACATTGGTTATAGGCAAGATATGCGATTTTCCCAAACAAAACCTTTTATCAGTAATTTCATTACATTTAAAATGCATAGACGCACTTCTTTAATCAACTTTAAGAGATATGAAAGTTGGAACTTTAATGTCTTCATTGAACACTTCGATCTGACTTCTTAGTACTGTGCTCTGAAGGATTTGTAACAACTTCTGAAAAGTTGCGTATTCAGTTTGATATCTTCCAGGCTTCTGAGGCTTCAGCCCTAACACGCAATCCATTGTGTAGTTAGAAAATGGATCTGACAAGCTATTCAAGTTGTACATTTCTTCAGAATAGCTGCCACTGCTGCAAGACTAAGTCTTTTTGTTAGGCAAAGTTAATTACGAGGCAAAAAGCTCAATGTATATGGAAATAATAAGTTATTTTCTTAACAGATTGAAAAACTATTTCACTGAAACTGCTTAGGAGTATATCCTGAAAGAGAATGTGAACATGCGATTAGCATGTTTGGAACTACTCTTTCCACCCTTCTGAACAGGATTTTTTACTGTTACTGTTTCAATCCATAGATTATTTCTGAATCACTTTTATTTCAGAGAAATACCGAGAGTGCAAATTATCGCAGTACCTTGCAGGCTGTTTCCAGTAGGGGGAGAAAATGATGGTGGAGTCATGTCCGTAGAGCTACCCTACATATTCGCAGAGCATGTAGTAAATCCTGATTTGTTACACACAGACATCAGAATTAAATAACAGGAGACATTTTGTTGCCAGATTTTTAGGCTGCAGTTCAATGGACATCCAAAATTACTTCAGCAGTCGGTCTATCTTAATCAAAAATATCCTCTCAACTCTTCTTTTTCCTATACTGTCCTCTCCCTCGTGCTAGTACAGTTGTTGCTACATAATGAGTTGGATCAGGGGAGGATCTGGTTGAAAAATAGTTTTTTATGAACAGATATTTCCTGCTGAATCAGTTTCCTAGTTAGTTCATTGTGCAGTTATACAAATGCTTGTGGTGGCCCAGGACAGAAACTTGAGAAAGGGGAAGAGGCTGCTTCTGTTAGCAGCAGTGCTGCCTATAGCGTTAGTATAAGCCTCGATTCACATTTCATCCTTTGTGTCTTCTCCTCAGCCTCATCTCCATTCTCCTACGGCTTACTTTGCTTAGGTGATCTTTTTCACTGTAACACACCCAAAATTCAGGGAATCGAGTTTCCTCATAGAAAAACAAACCAGAAATACAAAACAAAGGAGCTCTCTTCCATCAGCCAAAGCTTAACCCAAAGCGTTTCACAACAGCAGTGTGTTGGGTTAAATAATAAGGATTAAAAGAGGGAAATGAATATTTGAGGATAAAAAAAAAATAATCATAACAGGTGATAGAATGCATCAGGCTAACTAGATTCTTTAAAGCAGTATATTCTGAGAGCACAAACGAGCTAAAATCAGTCTAATAGACTGCTTTGATGCTGAACATGCTAGGGATGGTGAGAGTCACCCATTTTATAAAATTCAATTTCAGTTGCTCAGGGCAAGAGTTTGTGGGGTTGGAACACCCTGTGTGTAATAGGGGAAGAGCAGTTGCAGTTGGGCAGTGTATGCTCTTTCGAGTCTATCATAAGGTTTTTATCTAGGTTTTAGTGCTTTATAATGCTTGCTGCAATGGGCACTCAATTTTCCATCCATATTTTGCATACTAGACTTGTTGGAACACCTGTCTCCTGTTTTAATGACTATTTGTGTAACTTATTAGACTCTCCTGCTATTTTTATATTCCTCTGATCCTGTTTCTGTTGTTAATCTAAACAGTAATGTACAAAACAGTTTAACTCTTTTATAAATATTGTTGTGATATCAAAAATAATACCAGGTTATAATCGCTCATTCTGACTTGTATTCAACAAAGAAAGCATTGGCTTTCAAAGCTAATTAAAAGAAGATTGAGCTAAATCGCATGCGTAGATCAGAGGCTATCACAGTTTTTCAACAGAGATTTGGAATGAGGAGAGTCTGAGAGGCACAGATTTATAGAAAGGCTATTCAGAGGCAGCAAATGTTGTTGCACACCAACAGTACCATGATTGTGAGGAGGGACAGAAAAGATGCCAATGCTAGATATGCAGAGGGAGCAGGAATAGAAGTAAAGAGAAACCATGTTTGTAGGAGAGGTTGGCACAAATCCATGCAGGGTTTTAGAAAATACTTCTTGCCAGAACTACAGGGAAAACTTTGTTCAAATCACCCACTTACTCAGAAGTGTTTTCAGCTATCAGGTCTCTCTTAGGCTGAAACATGGCTCTTGCTATCTTCTAATTTTGGTCTTTTAATGCTGCTTCAGGAGGATGATCATCTTATTAAGGAAACAGCATCCAGCATTTCTGGTCATCAGCAGGGGGTGAAGAGGAAGGCTGATATGCCACTCGGGTCTCCATTGGAGCCAGGGCAAATACTAGAGAAGAATGAAGACAGTAAAGTCAAACTCAAAATCAGAGTAAGAAATGGAAATTCAACTTGCACAATATGCAGAGTATTCGGAATAACAGCAATGGCTTCTGCTGACTTTCCTTAAAGCTGTGTTCAAACAAAAGACATGTTGTGTATGTGTGTACAGTAGTTGTTACGCTTACCTTGGCAAAATCATTTCCCATCAGATTCTTTATTGGCTGGCAAGAACTGAAGTTGACAGTTAATGTTCTTGTTCACACAGCTTCACGGTAAATTAGAAGGATAGACATTGACGCCTTTTAATTTTATTGAATTCTTATTCCTTTGCAGTGGTAGATATCACTTCCTTTCCCTCTCACCCCCAGTTTACTTCAAAAAAAAGAAAATTTTATGAAGTGATGTTCCTAAGAATTAATTATTAGCATCTGCTTATTTTTTTTTCCTGGCATCTTAGTTCTCAAACTCTCAAGAAGAGGAGGAGATCGATATGGACACGGTTCATGACAGTCAAGCCTTTATTTACCATCATTTGAATATGTTGGAGAGACCGTCAACACCAGGTATGAATAAATTTATTGGCAAATGATAATAGGAATTTTTCAACTGTTTCGGTTGTTGGTAAGAGTTAAATGTTAGCTGAATTCGAGGGAATGTGTAAAGGGTGCACAAGAACATTTCTTTAGCTTTCAGTGTATTTATAGATGATTGTGTACATGTGTGTTTTCATGCATATCTAAGTCAGGTAAGTATGCATGAGGCTTGTAACAATGAAAGGCTAAGGAATTAATAAAATAAAAAGTGAAATAGAATCTCATAAATGCTTGGGTGAAATTTATTTTGCAGTAGTTATGATTTAAAAAATAATAATTTTGAGGATTGTCTTAAAAAAAAGCAAGACTTCAAGTAAAAAAAAATCTTACGACTTGTAGCTTAACATCAGTAGTTCAAAAGAAACTTGCAAGCCTCAGAGATACTTAGAAGGGCTCTTTAAAGCTGAAGATACGGTTTCATTTCTGTACCTTTTTGCTATTGCTACTTCTCTTTGTCATAAAATATTGGACAAAATTACTTGTCAAAAAATGGTGTTCCTTAGAAACCTTAAGGCAGGCCTTAATAAATTAAATTAATTTAATATTTATAAATTGTGTATATAAACAATTTGACTAAACCTTCATTAATGAACTTTCACCTTCTTTTCTTACCTGTCCCAGGAAAGAAATGCAGTAGTCAGTCTTGGTTTCTGAAAATCTTCTGCCTATGTTTTTAACTTTAGTTCCCAAATGTACTGGTGGAGCTAAGGTGAGGTAGTGTGACTGTGGAACAAACCTTTTGCAACATCTTGGGTACACACCAAAAATGAGGTGTTAAGATTTTCAGATTGCAGTCCCTGCAGGGTGTAAAAGCCAAGTGTTTGGCCCCAGATGTTGGATTCAGGGTACTCTACCCTCTCGCTTGTTTTTCTGTTTTTATCCAGTGGTTGCCTAATGTCCAACACAAAAAAACCTTAACAGCAGCATCTGGAACATTGGTTTCCTGGGGTCTGAGCACTAGGTCCTTAGCTATGCTGACAAGTGACCTCATCTGCTTTCCCTGTGACCTGAGTGTTCCTGGCAGTTCGTGGCCCCGTTGAAGAGGAGGGCTGGTGGTTGTTCTGCTCCGAGTATCCTGCTGAGCCTGGTGCCTAGGGTGCTGGCCAGGGATGTGGAAGCTGTAGGTTCATACTCCCATAGGGCCTAGAACTTAGATTTTACTTCCTTGGCAGATGCTCTGGCCACTAAGGTTTGTTTTTTATGAATAAAAGGTAACTGCTGTCATTGCTCAGCTAACAAATTAAGTTCATATGGGGACACAAAACACAGGGAGGTCTGGTTTCTGGATTCCAGATGGCCTTTAGTTGATAAGTGCCTGTACAGCCAGCTCCACCAGGAGGGATTTTCTGTTAGGTATGGAGAATAGCAAACACACAACTTTTTCCCTAAATCATAGCCATCCCAGCAGAATGAAGGAGAAGGGGTTAAATGGGTTGCTCTCAAGAACTTAGGAGCCTAATTTTACAGAACCTTTACTTTTAACCTCTCAGAGCTGCTTTGACTTTTGTCCTTGGTGGTTACGGACAGCCGTCACATTTTCTGTTACGGCAAAGAATGATGCATCCAGGGCATGCAAGTGTGAAGCTGATCCACTGAGGATTAGTATTTATAAGTCTTACATGATATTTTGCAACAAATTTCTTTACTAGACTTACACACTCTACGGGATATAAAGTCATAAGCAAAACTCAGCCAAATACGTCACAAATAGGACTTACGGGACCCTCTGTCAGCCAGCTCTATGCTCGGGAATGCTCCGTGCTATAATTCAGAATGGGTGAAATCTGATCAGGAGGGGAGTAATGGCCAGTTGACTGCTGCATTTATAGATCTATGGCAGGCAGAAAAGCCTCAAGTGTCACTGAAGTGCTGAACCACCTTGTCACCTCTGCCAGTTAGGCCTTCAGGACACCGGAATACTGGCTCTTTCCAAGGTATCAAATGAGACAAATGCTGTTTTTTTCCACAGAATTCATTTTAAGTAATAAGCCTTTGAAAAGCATTACTTTGAAACATTTCAGATTAATTTCATTTTCTTTGGTTTGCGCACTTAGAAGCAGTTCCACTTCAGATACTCCTTGCTTCTAAAATTTCACCTGTTTCTTATTCGTGGCATTTTTCTTAGAAGAAGAGATGTATGAATTTCAGACTGAGTAAATAAAGGCAGTTCAGTGTTTAGGAAATAGCATACTTCTGAGGAAAAAATGGCAAACAGATGGGAGGAAAATAAAAGCATACGTAAATAAGATACAACACTTGTCTGTGAACAGTTTTACAGGGGGATCGCAGATAGTGTTTCCTGAGGACCCTTGAATTGTTTGCAGATGTGACAGAGGATGGATGCGCTTCAGTGAGCGATTATTGTGAAACAGATCGATACAGGTTCTGAAATGCTCTCAGGATCTCGTTACTAAATCTGTGAGATCCTGTATCTGCCTCGACTCTGTGATTTTTTTACTTGGAAGGCAGCGAGCTCTTAGTCCATACTTAGTTTTCCTCTCACAGCTGTGGGTTATGTCCCCACATGTCACATGAAGTGTTAGGTCATCAGCCAAGCACAGCCTGTGAACAGCAGCTGCAAGGAGGAAGTTCGTGTTGGCTCTAAACGCTGCTCTATCTGCGTATTCTGTTTTTTACACGCCCCGTACCCCTCTCCTCCCCGAATGATAATTTGGATTTGTTCAAGTTGATATAACCCCTGTAAAGCCAGAAAAATATTATTTTCCTTTAAAAGCATTTTCTCTGTGGGCTTCTGCTCATGGATATGAAAGGTTAGGGGTTAGACATGCTGCAAGGGTGATTAAAAAGCCTTGCACTTCAAGTCTTTCAGGATTACAGGTTTCAGTACAGTTTACAGCACCTTTGTTCGTATAGAAAATGGTTTTAATCCTACTAAAGCATCCTGCCTACGATAATAGAATTGTGGACTCTGATAGTTAGAATGGATTCGAAGTATTTTGCAAGAAGTTTTTAAAACAAAACAGCATTCTTCAGGCAATTCACAATTTCAGTTGTTTTGATTATTCTCTACGTACCAGAACCATGCTAGCCACTTTTGAACCTCTAAAGCTTTGCAAGGTCATGTTTCTAAAATGAAAACAGATTCTTATTTGCTACTAAATCATCAAAAATAGTAGCAGTGCTCCCTGCTCTGTTTTAAGATCAAAAGAATTTCAAGATTAGGTTTCATGTATGCAGTAGGTTTAATGTCTTGTTGCAGGCTGTAAGGTGACTCATGCATTGTTGACTTCTGTGAAATTAGATTAAGATGATACAGTTCTTTATTTACTGAGTATTTCACTCATCTCAAAGTGCAGTGCTACTTCCAAATGCTGTGAGTACAGTAGTAAATAGGCGATGTTCTCTTCATGCACTGGCAGCCCTTTTTCTGACTGCATTCAGCAGCAGTGTGGTTTGACAGCACATCCTCAGCATTCAGAGCTCAGGTCAGAAAAACCCTTTGACCATTTTATTAATTCATTCGGTGTTTTCCAGAATAATCACACTTGAAGTTCCCACTCTGTTTACCATGTAGATATATACGTGAAACTTTGAAGATGTAGGCCACAGTCATACAGATTGTTTGGATTGTGGTCCTGCTGTCCGAAGCTTCAGGAAATAATGGTTTAGCTGGATTTGATTTTTCCTGGAATAATTTGAATAGAGCAAATTCTGCTGTAAAGTGTAGAGGGAAACTACTTCAGTGACTACCTACTGTTGGAAGTGTATTGTTTAAATGTACGAGCCTGTGGTGCACATCACCATGTGTCAAATAGAGTAGTTAATAGGAATTCAGTCTGAACAGTAGAAATAGTCCAATCCTCTGCAGCTCAGCTAAGTTATCCAAGTTAGCTACATGAATACCTTTACCTTAAAATTCAACCACTAGTCAGTGGCTTCCTATCAAGAAGGGGTTACATAAACATCAGAATTACAAATAAGTAAATAAACTTTACTTCTTGGATAAAAAGACAACACTGACAAACAATGATTGATTTTTTGCTTTACTTTTTAGAGAGAAAAAAAGCAATTATAACTGTTTTGTTAGAATACCCTTAATAACATGAATATTATCAAACACTTATATTGACTTTATTACCTAAAATATAACTGCTTCCAATCTGGTAACTTACCAGTTTTTAGGTTCTCTAGCTAATTTTGCCTCACTGAAATATCTGTGATTAATTTTGTGCTTCATAAGGCAGGGTGTTTTCAAGAGCTTTATCCTAAAACCCATGAAAGCAGCTTTAATAGAAACAAGCCCTGTAAGATAAAGTGACAACGTAAATGAGAATTGCATCAGTGTGTGGCTGCAGTGCATCAGCTACATTATTTCATAAAAACAAGGTAATGTTGGAGCTGTGACTGGTCAGTTGTTTTCTTAGAAACACTCTCAAACCCAGAAGATGGGTAAGGCTGTCAGCTAAATATTCGAGTGAACTACCTATGAGCTGTTAGAGGCACAAAGTATTCTGAATTTACTTACTGATAGAAATGCAGTTTTTCTCTTGAAAGTTTTCTGCAGTATTAGGCTAAGTATGGTAAAAACATAACCAGAGTCAAGCTATTTGTTAATGTAAGGACAAATATAGTTTTATTTTTTTTAAAGTCAAATGAGGAAATTAATAAAACAATTACCAGTTACAAAAATATTTTAGTTAAATCACGAGCTTGTCTTTATAATGCTTAAGTGGAGTCTATCCTTTTTGTTATAGGCATAAGGAATTATCTGTCTGGTTATAAATCCAACTAAAAATTGTATGAAGTCAAATGAATCTGTAAACTGGAACTAGTTAAAAATTTTTATATTGGAGCCTATTTAATGAATCGTGTTTAGCACAAACTCAGAAAACTTTTTTTAACTAAGCCTAACCTTCTCAATCTTAAACTGTAAGTTTTACAGTATGGTCATTAAAAGAACACTCTACTAGACAGAAAGTTGGTAACTTTTTTTCAGAGATGCACAAATTGAAAATTTTGCTTCTTAAGACAAAATGACAAAACACTTGCAGCCTAGAAGTTTGGGATATTTACACTTGGTCATTTCTGTGTGCGCTTCATTGATGATTCAAGGGATGCATAAACACAACATTAAATTAAAACACTGTGTGTCAGATGTTTCCGGGGCAATACTAAACAAGGAAAGTAGAAATGAGGAAAAACAAAATACTTGTCAAAACAGTTTTCAAGATCTTTTCAGCATTTTTAGTCTTAGCTCTTTAGAAAAAATGCTTGCCAGAGCTGCAGTCCAACTGCTAGTCTTAGTGAGTACATGATTTTTCTCATTAGCAAGCTTTCTTTGGGTTCTGGGAGAGACTTAGTAAGTGCTAGCGTGCTCATGTTGATGTCACCTTCTTCCCAAAGGTGGTCGGTGTCAGGTTGTGGAACACCAGCCTGTCCTCAGCCAAAACACTGGACCCAGGGGCCTTACCCTTTGCTGTGATTTGTGAAGTTCGTTTTTTCCTCTGTGACATTTGAATAAATCAGGGTGTCAAGGGGGGGTCATTTTTAACAAGTGTCGATTTGGAAAAGTTGTATTTAAGCCAGTGGTTTTAAATAGATTGTAAATGCAAAGAAACAGAGACTGTAAGTCTGTGGTGTCCCACCCTCTTCACACAAATTCAGAAGTACAGGAGAGACCGTTAGGAAGATCTAATGAAAGCTTGTTAGCATGTTAAAGTCTCAAGTTACATTTTACCAAATTGTAAAGGTTCAATACGAAATAATATAGTTAAAAAAAAACTTTACACAACAATATTGTTCACTGTTTGTGCACCGATGATCCTTAAAAATAAAAAATAAAAAACCTTGCCCTAACATAATTGATGAACAGGATGTTGTAATTATCTGACCGCAATTTATATTCATGTCAAAAAACATCACTTAAAGCCTATCAAGATCTAAAACCCTTTCATTCTAAAACTAAACCATGAGATCTGTGTTTTTATCTTCTATTCTCCCTCATGGTATCTCCAGCATTTGTGTAGTTCCATGTGACAAGGTGTATACAAAGTTTATGGTCGTTCCCCCGGGGGATAGTAATCCTCTCTGGTTTGAAGCAACTACCCAGCCCAGCTAGCTGGAACACTGAGAAGCCAATAATTACATTGGAATATGCACAGCCAAAACAGAAGGAGATCCAAATGGACAGACACATGGATGTGCGTTTTCTTCCAAGAAATGCTACTAACCACTTCAGAAGTGAGCTCGTGGGCTTGCCCTCTCCTTATTGTGCATCTCTATTATTTGAGAAACCCGGGTTCCCATCCTGCTGCCTGTGCCAGGAGGAAGTGGGCTCCCTGCAGGAAGAGGGAATGCTTTGTGCCTCCTTGCAGCGGTCTCCCCCCCGTTGATACGAGAATGGTATTAATGCCCTTTAAAGCAGCTCCTCTTCAGCTTTGCTTTCCTACTTTGGCAGGTTCCTAGCATGGGCTTTGAATAGATATTTAATTTAAAAGAAATCAAAAAAAAATGAAGAAAGTGTTCTGCAAGTTTAAAGGTAGTTTCATTACAGAGTGAATTTGACAGGTACGCATCTGTAAAATCTTTTTATCGAGCTTTTTACAGGTCTGTCCGTTTTACAGACAGAGTTCAGTAGTCTGCGTACATCCACTCTGAGCCATCATCTGGGGCTGATGTATTTCATTCCTGATTTCAAAGCACTCTTTAAACGTAGGAAGATGTTTTCTGGGTAGCTGATGTTTTTCAATTAAGAAAAAAAAAGAAGCACAACAAATTTTGGTCCTCATTGATCTCTGAAGAAAATGTACGTGTACTTACTACTGGCTCAGGAAAAGCAGATTTCTGTAACAGTACTTTTTGTTACTGACATTTGTACCATATTACCAATGCTGATTGCTTCCTTAAGTGTCAGTAGCCCCCAAGCCACAGTTGGATCAGATTTCCCTCCTTTCCGAAGGATCTCCCTGCCTTTTTCCGGTTTCCAGGTGTTCATCACCACCCCTTCAGTCCCGTTGGCTTAAAGGGCTGTTGTATATGTTCCTACTCTTGCTCAAGTTAATATTTTACCTAAGGGCTTTAAATACAATTTTTCTATAACCTAGCTGAAATAAGTTATGAAACGATAATGCAGGCTGTTTCTTAGCAGAGCTGGTAGTGCAGTAAACAGCAGAAAGTTTGCACAAGTACCAGCACAACGTGTCAGGAGGGTCTCTTTGCATCCTTGGTGTCCACTGGCACTTGGCACTAGAACTACTGCTACATCAGAGAGACAGGTTTAGGTTCAGGTAGGAGCTCCTTAACAGAAATATAATTAGAAATAGTTAAATTGTGAAGCAGACTTTTTGTATCAGTACAGTATGTTTGCATTTTGCTTGCTGTCTGCATTGTTGAGAACTGCTCCAGGTAGCAGCGTAAAAAAGGTTTTAGTAACTGCATTAAAGTCAGCAAGCAGAAGTTCGAATTTGTGTGCATACCTCATATCTGCCATAATACCCTTCAAAAAGTACAGTCAGTGCAAGTTCTAACAATAAATCTTTGCGTCAATAATATGCAATTACTGCATCATTCTTACGAATGCGAAATTAAAGCTGTCTGAAAAATGTTTCCATATTAATTTTAGGTCTATAGGAAGCTTGTACCCTAGTCTGACCTCCATAACATGAGTAGAATGCTATATTGTGCCATATTCAGATGTTGTGGAAAGCTTAAACACATTTCTAGAAAGACACAACCTGTTTTTTTGTTTTGTTTTGTTTTTTTAAGACTTCAAACAGTAGAGATTCTGCCGTGTCACATAAAAAATCACTGATTATCCTTACGGCATAAAATGTTTTATATTTCTATTTTGAATTTTAAATGCTGCTCACAGATGTAGATTTTTTTTCCACCTCTGTTCAAAAAACAAACATACAGCTGTACTGTGTAAAAACTTTCCCGTGTGTGTACTTGATTGAATCCATTCTTAATCTTTGGATAAAGCTAGAAAGACTGCATGGAAATCTTTCTCAGTGCTTGCCATAATACAGTGAGTTGGCTCTTCAGACTTCCAGGATTAAAGTATTACCACAGAAGAATCATTCTTGCTCTTAAAGTAAGATATAAAAAAAAAAAAGAGAGAGAGAGAAGCACTGGAAAAAAAAAAAGTGTTTGCAAATATACAGGAAAAAGGCAATTATAAAGTATGTAATAATTACCTATTATTGACCTGGGATATTTTATCTGAAAACTGTAGGGACAAAGAAAGAAAAAAATTACTCAAGGGAAGAAAATCTACTTATGTAAAAGTGTTAAAGGAGTAGTATCCTTCAAAAGTCTGATGGTGCTTTTACACATACGTAGTAGTTAAAGCACGTACATGCAATGTGAATGATTTGATTCAAATTCTACCTAAAGGAATTCAAGCCTTCCCACCTTCCAAGTGTTTCCCCTAATTGACTATATTATTCTTATATTATTTCCCCTTAGTTCCTACTATTGAAGCTATTGCAGTTTGTGTGAAATAATGAAATACCAAATATTCTGAAAAGAGAAGGAGGAAGGGGCTCAGGAAGTGAGAAGCCATGGATCAAATTTTTTCTACTCCAATTCAGTTATTGAGTTTACTTCACATATAAGTAGTTCTAGTGTATTTGTGAAATACACACTAATAGAGTTGGTGTAATTGTCTTTATTGGAATAATTGTTTAAGAACAAAACTTCGTATAATCTTTCAAGTAGGTGAAACTGATTGTAAGGTCCAATTCTGAAATATCAATTTAATTCTGCTGTTCAGTATCAAAAAGGTTGATATGCTCTTGCAGGGAACTTTCTGTAGTTCCTGACTAAAAGGAGTTCACACCCCAGAACTGCTCTTTAATGTATGTCAGTGTGTACTTTATGTCGTGGTTTTCATGAGCAGTTAAATTTTAATTACTCATGGTATGGTGACCTTCTTACAGTGTTTAAAATGTAATTTCTGGAAGCCAGTATAACTTGTAGTTGCTTAGCTCTTTGCAATTCCTAATGATCTGGGATACATTTGTAGTTCTGAGGGAGGAAGGAGTTACCTCTACAGAGCTGTCAGTACTATAGGAACATTAATGGCATGTTCAGAACCTTCTCTGAAAAAGCAGGAAACTAACGGCATCAGTATAGTAATGGATTCTGTTTGCATATTGAAATGATAAAGTAGGTCTGAACTAACAATTCAGAAAGTGCTGTAAGTTAAATATTTGTTAATCCCATTTTATCGATTTCTTTTAGGTAAAGAACAATCTTCAGGAGAGGTGAACATGCACCCTGTCTCAGCAGCTCCACTCTCTGTGTTTAGTAAGGAATCAAACTCCTCGAAACATAGTGATCACCATCACCATCACCACCACGAGCACAAGAAAAAGAAGAAGAAACACAAGCATAAGCATAAGCATAAACATAAACACGATAATAAAGAAAAAGAAAAGGATCCCTTTGCTTTCTCCAACAGTCCAGCCAGTGCACGATCAATCCGCTCCCCGTCACTTTCAGACTGATACCGATGGCTTCTCTGGAGTTCCACTTGCAATATTCTCTGAATACTTAGAAGGATGTATATAACTATAGCTTCTATCTTTTTTTATGGAAATAGGAATATGTGCATTGCCTCAGCAATTCAGAAGCTCTGCCACCACCCTCATTTGAAGCCTTCTATTTGCATATGCAGTTGTTGACATAATCTGATTCAAAAAATATGTTTTATGATTCTGAGTCATTTTGTATTTCACTGTTCTCCACACCTCCCACTCTTTTTTCCATTTTAAACAAAGAAAACAGCCCTTTATGTAAGGGCCCCATGTCCACTGGCAACCCCCTGCACATCATGCTGACCATGTGTACTGCCAGAATCAATTATGTTTTAATCCTTTGAAGAATGTTATGAGGCAGAGTATGTTTTAAACAGAAGCCAATTGCCAGACCTTTGGTGAAGTGCTGTTTCCAGACTAGTATTGTATAACCAAACATAGACCTCCTGAGAAGACAAGGTTTTTCTGTAGTCTTCAACTGAGTTGTTTCTTGCTTTAACCGTTGCAATGTAACGCCAGAATTTTAAGAACATTACATAGAACATTTGCCTTTCTCAGATACTAAAACACTTGAAAAAAAGTCTGAGCTGCTTTTAAGCTGCAGGTATTTATTATGGACATGACCATTTGAATATAATGACATTCTGCAATTATGTTTTTGTAATTTTAGCAAAATGCTTAATGCATGTTTTGTCCTGTAATGAGGCTTTTAAAAATCCAATAAAGTTTGCAAATTATTTTGACAAAGGCAGATTTTTTTTCTTCAAGCTTGACATTGGAATATGCTTGTGAAAGATGTCTTTGTTAAAATGAAAGAAATATTTTTGAAAGCTTAAGAATTAAAAGATTAAAGTATATGTATTTTGTCCTGCTGAAGGATGTTTTCTTGGAAGCATTCTATACTTCATGGGTTCACAAGATTCATGGATTCACAAGAACACATTATTAGGTTAACCTAGGTCTGGGACTTTAAATGATGGATACATTCAAATCTCTTCAGCTGTGTTTTATGCAGTGTGCTATTCCCACTCAGCAAATGTTTTATTTAAAAACTACAAGTTTTTAGAAGTTTTGCTAATAGAGATAAATCATCTCTGCCCCTTTTTATGTGTTTTCTTTCTTTGTTTATAGAGGCAGGGGTTTTTACTAGTTGACTGCTGTTGCCCAGGGTTCATACTGCATTTGGTTTCTACAAGATGGTTGGTTTGGGGTTAAGTATTTTCTCTAGAATTTTTCCCAAATTCCTGTGAGAGACTGGTTCTCCTTCTAGGGCAAAGAGAGAACTCGACAGGGACCCGTGAAGATTTTTTAAAGCCATATTCTGTTTCATGAAAGTTAATAAATGCTTTTATATTGTATACCTGCTGTTGAATCGTGTAGTTCTTGTAATAACAAGTTTTCTGTAGAACTGGAAGTTGACAGATGCATTTTGTATTGGACATACACTGATTTGTTATCCAAACACTATATCCCGTTAGTACTGTGAGAATCATTTTGCTAATTACTGTATTCAGAGCATGTGTTAAAATATGTTGGGGCTGGATTCGGGCATGGTGAAGCTGGGCAGCATCGCAGCCTTTCTCCTTGCATGATGCGGTGGCCGCTTGCTACCCTGCGAGTAGCCCTTCACGTCTGGGGCAGCCCACCTTGGCGTCACTTGTGTCCTCTGTAGCCTGCCGAGGCTGCACGTCCCTGCAATCTCGATGAAGTAAATGCAACAGGAAAAACACCAAGCACAGGCAGAACGAGGGACTGAGCCTGTTTAGGGCAGGCTAACAATGCGCACAGTTCAGCTTACCGCCTCCCTCCGGCCAGAGAGCTGTTATGTTAGCATCGTGAATTGTGAATCGTGGGGAGAGGTTCAGGAGGCCGTAGTAATAGCTCGATGGAAATATTTTTAGATGTTTTTCCCTTGGCTAAGGAGTGAGGTAACAGTGCCAAAGGTGTTTGTGGGAGTCCTGGGCTAATAAGCAATGAAAGCTGGCATTGTTTGGCAGAGCGAAGGCAGATGCATTTATGTTTTAAAAATGAGGTCATGGATAATTTAGGCTGGTGTTTCTACTTTCGGAGGCATGGATTTACACTCCTATGCTGTGGGGAAATGTATTGTTTAGTGATACAGGCACAGAACTGAGACAGAGCCGCAGCAGTAATTCTCGCGTCATTTATTTGGCTGTGTGACTCGAAGTGAATTATTTCATACGGTATGGAAATGTGGTGAAGACACAGTTACCAGAAAATTAGAGGGGAAAAAACTAAAGGGACTTTTTTCCAGTGCAGTTTATGAGGTTATGTCATGGTCCTGATTCAGCTTATCCATTGATGTGTTTGATGGGATACAAAATAGGTTTGAATTCAGGGTGTTGTGCTCGATGGACAGGAGTGCTCGCATGCTGGTAGGTACGACCAGAGGTCAGGATAGTTCGGCAGGTTGCACAGGTCACCCTGCAACAGCAAGTTAAAATGAATTCATCAGGAGTGGATATGAAATACCGAGCAATTGGATACTATTGCAAAAAGCAAATCTCACCTGAGGATTAACAGGATTTTATATAAAACATGGCAATAATTATTTTATCAAGTGCCAATGATTTTGAGCAGCAGTCTTGAAGAAACAGGTGGGCAAATTCCCCCAAACGGAACCAACAGGTAGCACTGTGTATAAGAAGAAAAGAAAGGGAACCGAGTAATGGTCTAGAGAATAAAAGTCTGAGGAAGGAACTCTCCTGTCTAATACCTAAAAGACTGCTTAAAAAAGAAGAAGAAAAAAAAATGTACCTGCTGTTCTTGGTATTTCCTCTGGGAAGGAAAGGATTAGCTTTATTTGTGAGAAAAAGAATTTTTGCAGAATGATGAAGTTAAGATGGAAGATAAACACACACCTCACAGTGAAGTGAAACTCTTCTTGTAGGCTTTTGAGCCATAAATTGGCAAGTATTTGTTGGGGATGTTTAGGGGATGCTTTGCCTTGGCGCAGTGCAGGCCTTTGCGTTAAGATACCTTGTCGTTACAGTTTGTCTGGATGGTTTCTTAGATCTTCCATTTTTCAGACAACAAAATTAATGTATTGACTCCTTGGATGTGATGGGGACTTACGGATGGCTTAGGAAGCAGTGGTCTTTGCCTGTCTTTACCTGCAGTCTTACTGATTGCAGCTCAGCGTGGGTTTTTCTTCTATTTAAAAACAGACTGTTTCAAAGTTATAACATTATGCCAATTCCATTTAAAACTTTCATTTGGATGGTGATGAACTTTTCATCCTCCCACCTTCAAACCTGATAGGTTGGCTGTAACCTCTATGGTTTATCTGGGTCTGAGTTCTGATTTTCAGTTCAAGCTCCTGGTTTGTAGCTTGCTTTTCTTGAAACAAAAGCAGAAGTGCTTGATGTAGGTGGGTGGCATCTGAACACTGAAAGAATACACATGACACATATAAAATAAAAACGTGCAGAAGAATTTCTTTTGATATTTCAGTTTTTAATATGAACTACTTTTTTCGTTATAAGCATAATATGCAAGTGTAGGTCAAAGTTGTAATATGAAAATATGCAGTTTTTAATTAGGATATAGCTTCTTTCTTTAAATTAGGATATAGCTTCTTTCCTTGATGTCCAAGTAAGCATTCGTTTCAGCTCTGATTGCTCTTGTCACTCTGTCCTGATGCTGTGAAGGAAGGACAGCTGCATACAACGTCTCTTTGCTCTTGGGTGAGCTGGCGCTGCCTTTCCATCATAAATTGTGCCGTCCCATAAAGTACTCAACCTGACATCAGGGCTTGTATCAATGGTAGCAGCATATCCTTACACTGCCTAGCTTTTTAGGATATAAAAGCTATTTCATTATAATTGATTTTGTATTCATAGAGATCTGATCATTTGTGTAAATTTTACTCTAAGGAAATTTAAGGCATGTCTATTTTCCATTCCTTAAGGCAGTTTATTCGCAGAAAATTAAGAACCTGATTTTTAACACAGTATCAGTATTGCATAAGAGCCCTTAAAATATGCAAGGTAAATATAAATGTTTTGAATGAGATTTAATTACTTTATTTATAATTTATATCTATATTGACATATGTTCATAAAATATATGTTTATTTCCTCTTTTTATGATGTAAAATGGCAATAATAATATACAAGTGTTTTTGTACACATTAAGCCATAGCAGCTAATCCATAAAGTCTGTGTTATTCCATAATCATCTGATATCTTGAATACAGTTTTGCTAAATGCATTTCTAAGCTTTTCTTTTATTACTATTTTTGTGTGAGTGGATAAATGCGCAATGTTAGTGACCTTTGCTGATGCAGATGAGATAGGATTTCATTAGGACTTTGCATTTTACTGAAACGTACTTAATCTCATATGGTGCTTAGGAAGAAAAACAGTATTTTTGTGGTAAACATCATAAAATGGCAGCATGAAATTTAAGTGCACTTAGCTAGATTTTTTTTTTTTCCCAATTCTAAGTAGAAGTGCAGCTGTGTGGTGTAGTTGGGGCTCGCTGCTGCGGGGAGCAGGGCTTCCTCCCCCAGCTCCTGACCCCGTAATCTCACCTTGGACTCATTGGGCTCTTCTGTGGCCTGACTCAACTCACCGACGGACAAAATAAGACTGATTTCGGCTGGATCTGTAGCTCCTGGGGCTGAGGATGGAGAGGGGAGCGGGAGGAGCGAGCCGAACAAACCCCTCTTGGCACCGACACTCCCGGTTTGGCTCGGCTCCTTCCTGCAGCTCCACTCGGGGGAAACAAAACGAGGCTGGATTCGAGCGCTGACATCTGCTCCTCGCTGGGACTCCGAATTCTGCTGTGAATAGGTTCGGGGGATGTTTTGAACCAGATTCATTTCAAAAGTTTTGGAACGCTGAAGTGAAATGAGCTTGTGTGACTGGCGGTTATTTATTTGCTAGGCTGGGTTAAAAATAAAAAAGGAATGGTCTCAAGAGTCAGGGTCAAGAGCAACTCCCTTCAAAAATGACTCCAAAGGGTGATTTCAGGTCAAGGCGATTTTTTTAATTATTATTTTTGTTCTGTTTTATTTTTATCCCCTGAATTGAATGGCAGAAGAGTTTTAATATATGAAGTATTTCATTCTGAAAATGTCCTTTTCATTTCCTAAATGTTCCTATTTCTTATAAATTTATAAAATGTATTGTGGAAAAAAAAATATTTGATAAATGAAAATACATCCCCCATATGTCCCCCAAAGAAAATATGTCCCCAAGCTTGATGGCACCACAGAAGTGAAAGCGCGTTTCAAGACCCGATCAACTCTTCCCCTTTTCAAAAAAAAACTTACTTCAGGAAAAACCCTCTTTTGGAAGTTATCTGTTCCTCACCTTTCCAGGAAAAGGAGGGACGGTGACTCACGGCTTTCAGGCAGCGTGGAGCCGTGTGAGTGAGCCTCTGTTTGGGGCTGTGCCGGGGCGGCCGTGCCGAGGCTGCCGGCCCGGCGGGACGCAGCAAGGTGCTCACCAGCTGCACTGCATCCAGAAGCACCGGGGACCTTTTTTTACCGACTACCATAAGGTGCTGCTCAGCTTCTGGTTGCTTATTTTGCTAAATCTTCAAGCTTTTAACCGCATTAGGCTTTGGCACTGTCAACAGGTCTTTTGGTGGCTCCTCTCCCGTCCAGGAGGCTAATGGAAGCCTGCGTGGGAAGGAGGTGTTTTTAGCAGTTTGGGAAATATTTGAGTACAGCTTTTCAAATTAGTATGGCAGCCATGAAAGTTCATAACAGTGTGTTATTGTCTTGCTAGTTTTAGTCATTTAATTCCTGATTTTTCTGTACAATAAAAAAATGGACATAGGGAAGAAGGAAGGGGAGGGGTGGCGATTATTTGTTACCACAGTGAAGTGAGGCTTGGGGAGATCAAAGCTCTCATGTCAGTTCTGTCACTCACCTTCCTAATGCTGTTCCTACTGTTCTGAGGTATTTTCGATTTGCCCATGGAGCTGCTGAAGGCTTCACTTGTTTCCCTCAATTTATTTCTTTATCTTCAGTTCTTCCAATTTGTCGAGGTAGTGGTCACCTGAGAGTTGTCCAAGCTTCAGGAGGGGCAGATCACAGCGACACCCACCAAAGCAGGGTTTAAGCTGCTTTGGAATAGGATGATACCCTGTACTGAGGTTGGAGTGCCCTGTTTCAGTTTTCCATCCTCTTTTTCCAGCTACGTGGCCAGCAGGCTACTAACAGCTTATTTATCCTTCTGGAGGATCAGGCAGATATAATCCCCATCCCCTATGGTCAATGCAAACATCCTTCTTGTCTTCTTGCATTTGGAGCAGTGTGTGTAGAAAAAGTTTCTGTCTCAAAAGCTATTATCAAAGGACACAATAATTTTAAAATGTTGGAATTCATGTATTTGTTATTGAGTACTTGACTGATTTCAAAATACTGAGCACTTTCAATTGTTTTAATAGTCTGATTTTTAAAAACATAAATTTGTTTTTGCAGCATGGAAAAACTTCCATGTGCTTAATAAAGCACTCAGTACTTACAACACAGGATAAGACGGAGGAAGAGAGAGAACAAAGCTTTTTTGTAGGTCTCTTAATTGAAGAGAGAGAAGTAATTATGTTGGAGGGCTGATAAAGGACTTCAAGAAATTGGTAGTTGACTACTGCTGTGATGTAGATGATGTGAAAACCTAAATGAAACTATGGAGAGAATAGTTGAAAACACTACTCTTATTTTTCCGTAAAAGCTCAACAATTTAGTTGGAGGGAAAAATAAAATGAGGAAATGAGGAAAAGACACTGATAATGTGTATAACATAACAACTTAATTTTGACCATTTTTCCTTGAGTGCTGTATTCCTTAGTGCTGAGAGTCTAGCAAGGGCTTTGTGTCCTTTGCGGAGTCGAGCAGCTTATTGTGACTGAATGCCTCTCATCTAACTGAAGCTAACAGCTTGGAATTTCTCTTTTATTTTTCCTTTGATGGTTTATGCTATTAAAAAATAGAGAAAGCTTGTACATATGTCTTTTACAATCGTTTTACCAAAATTAATTATATACTTTGAATCTGATTTACCTGTTCTATAACTATGTATGTAATATGTAATTGTGCTGAACAGAAATACGACCAGAAATTGACCTTAGTGCACAGAGAAGCTACATTTTTTATCAATATTTACCTCTGGTAATGGTTCCTGAGCCAAGGCAGTGACTCCTGTCTGTCACCACTGGGAGCAGATGCTACCAGGCTATGCAGAGCCCCTTGCACCTTCCCCACTTCAAGTGCTGTTTTTTGTCATTCATCTGCCATCCTTCTGCTGCCATATGCCAGAGGCTCCACCCAAGGATGGCAGGAAGATTTGGTCTTTCCTGCTTGGATGATCCTGCTCAAGCAACCCCCACAAGCTTTGTGAAGCAACCTCTGACACGTCCCTGTCTGCTGGGGACAAAGAGGGAAGCTGTACATCTTCAGGATTTTTTTTTTTTATCTATTCAAAGTAAGGTTTAGTTGGTATAAGACGTCCATAATGCTCTTACTGTTCAAAGAAACTCCAGGTGCTTAGCTATTGCATGCTCAGTACCTAACTGGGGGTTTGACATTCATCGGAGGGAGACAGCCATCCCAGTTTTTGGGATCCCGTTATCATTCAGGCTGGGAATATTTCTTCATCTGCAGAGTCCCTCTCTGTCAAGACAACATCTCTCTCTTCCTTCAAATTATTGCTCAAGTCCTCCACCCTTCCCTGCTCTTTCGGGAGGCATGCTAAATTACCAGAGACACTTGAGCACACCCAAGCTGTAGTTGTAACTCCTGGGGCTTTTTCTCCTGCCCCTCCTTGTGCATCACGTCTCCCAGCCGATGCTGATGCATCAGGCACATCTACCGTATAGGTGAGCTGCTCAGGACATTTTGTGTGCCTGCTCATGCTGTCAAAGCACCTTGCCAGGCTGGGGAAGGGGCAAGGAGCAGACGATGAATGATTTTGTTGCTCTTGCAAGCTGAATTCACTGCACAGACAAGGACCATCACAGACCCTGACAATTCTCCTTCTCCCCAGACCCCTCCCCTCTTCCTTCCCCACCATTTTCTTTCTCTACTGTATTTTTTTTTCTGCAGCTTCAAACACAGCCTGCTGAGGATGTAAAGGCTTTAAAGCCCATTGAGATCAGGAGCAGAACTGGGAGATGTATGTATTTTTCTGCAGAAGGTATCAGTACACACCATTAGATGGTCTTTCACACTCTGTAGATAATTACAGAGACAGTTAAAATCAGGCACCTGTGTCACAGCAGTCTGCTAAGTAGCTGCTGTCTACTCCCACAGTTTATTGTTTTACTTTTTCAGAGGCTTTGACTTTCTCCTGTGTGTTTTTTATTGCCTGGATCAACGGTGTTCTGCCCTTGGCTGCCAGGAACACCAGGAAATTTTGAACCGATCAGAAAGGGTTGTTACCTGAGCAGTGACACCCCTTTGGTTTGACCAAAGCTGAAGCAGCGATTCACCTCTGCGCAGAGCCTGCTTCCAGCACCATGTTTCTAGGCAGGCCTGGCTGGGCAGCATTTTGAACCTAGAGGAAAGCAGGCAGGCTTGTTCAGGATTGAATATATAAGTAGTTTTTTCCTTTTTAAAAGGCCAGCCTTCTGTTAAACATATTAAGCATGTGGAGTTGAACCTGGTAATGCATTGTGTCCTTTGCATAGAGAGACTAGATTTTTTAATTAAAATTTGTTTTGAATAATTGCAGGACTTTACATATATATGTGTGTGTGTATGTAAAGTATATAGAGATTGTATATATTATATATAAACATGTAAAGCATATATATATATTTATGTATTGCATATACATAAATTGACTTTATATGACAACGATCATGTTCTTCTGAGCTAATAATGCTCATATTAAGGCTTGATTCTGAAATATAGCAAAACCTCAGTAAGGCATATGGAAATGAGAGGCCCCGTTGTGAGCTAATGACCTCTGAGAATGAACGAACATGTCAGCACCGTAAAATGAGATACACTTATTAGCTTTTTACAATGGATGCTTGTATACGATACACATCAGCGTTCTGTGAAGTGGCTTGTTATGATAAGACCATAATATAGAACTTTTCTGTTGAAATGGTTCTCTCTCCCTACTTCTTGGGAAATATTTGTTCAAATAAATATGTGGGTTAGTGAGGCAACAGATAGTTATTTGTCTCTCAAGTGTGAGTAATGTAATATGAACAAGCATTAATGACCTAACTCCTTAATTCAACAGGAGATCCTTATTTTTCTTACACGCTAGCTTATTTCTTAATATTTTGGAATCATTTGCTCAGTGTGTGTTGTGTGTTCCCAAGGGAGCTGAACACAAGCTACAAGCTTTGGATAACTTTCAGTTCTGTTCGGCTTTATCATCTCTTGGACTCTAGCTTGGACTTCTTCATCTCAGTGGCTGGCAACTATATCTATCTACTCCCAGAATCATCCTCTAACATCTGCATGAAATAATGTCAAGACTTGAAATTTTTAGTGGATGTTAGGGGTAGAATTGCCCAAACTGTCCATGTGGTTTAGAAGTTTTTGCCCAATTTCCAGAAGTCTTAAACATGGCGAAATCTAAGCCCTGTGAACTACCAGGAGACTTACCACTTTGATCAATGGCAGAAGAAGGTCACAAAATCACTGCCTGTAGGGCAGAGGCAGCTGAAGGGAATGGGTGCTTTGGCCTCAGCTGTCCTGGAGTGAAATCTGGTGGTTTAGATTGACGCCTGATGAAGGTGAGTCAAATGTGAAATGGAAAGTTAAGCAAGCCTGGGGAGCGAGGGAACTAAATCCATGGATAAAGAACTGGAACAAGTAACTGCTGACAGAAAGTAGAAATCAAAGGATGGTCTGAGAGGGAACAGCAGCAAGGTAGAGAAGCTCAGCACTGAGGGACAAGGGGTAAAAATGACTGGACAAAATCCCTTTGAGTCACAGTCCCCTACAGAAGTTGGGTTATTACTGGAGATTCAGGAGACCCAATGCTCCTTGGCACCAGGTTACATAGCCATTTGCTAAAATGCTTGATGTCCCTCTCTAAGTATCAGTTACCAAGAAGATGGCAATCTGCAACCCCTGTTAGCTGCCAGTCTCTTACCTGGTGTCAGCAAGGTATGCTCCAACGTTGGTGTTGAACCATGAAAGAGGCAACATGTGTCACGTCATTGACACAGAGTAGAAATTGCTCTTCTAATAATTCAATATATATATTTTTTAAGTATTCTCTTCAGAGAATATGATTAGTGTTGCAAATTCAAGTAGACAAAAGACCATCTGGGCAACTTTACCCAGCCCCTTGGCATCTAAGTATGATGACATGATCTGAAAGCAGTGTCCTGAGTGGGGCAGGAGGCTGCAGGGGGAATGCAGTCATGCTCGGCTGTATTTTGTTCTGGAGAGTTGTATCCTTTTTCCGTGTCTTCATAGACAGAATTATTATGGGATTCTGCCAGGTCATTTCAGCTATAATTTTCAGAAAAGGTCACTTTCAACTTCTCTGTTCAGCGCTTAGCTTGAGACACACAGTTCTGATTCAGAGAACTGGGGAGTCTTGATGGCTCTGGCTGGAGATAACAGCAGTCTGCACTTCATAAAGCCAGCACAGCTCATCTCTGGTAATGCCTGTTACAGAATGCAGTAGTATCAAATACTGCTATGTCTTCTAAAAACTGGGATTCTTGAAGTCTTAATGAAGGATCTTGAAATTAGTGGAAATAGTTTGTTAATATTTCTCTCTCATCTGAAAATGGTGATAGTGCTGCCTTTACCTCAAAGGAGTAGAGTGACAGTATTTTGGAAACTGCTTGGACACTACTGCAAAAGTATCTCTTGAGAAAGTCCAGAGAACAGATTTGAAAGGTGTTCCGTAAATAAAGTCAGGAATTCATATGCAGTGACCATGCTGGGTCACTTCTCTGGGTTGTTGGTGTCACTGGTGGCATCATCTAAAAGGTTAACCTGGTCTTGCAGCCCCGGGGTGCAGCTGCACAGCACACAAGCAGCAAGGCTGTGGTACCATCTCCCTTTCTCCTCAGCAGCATTTGGCTTTCAAAAACCAAGCTGGCTGAAGAGGAAGCTGGCTCAAAATTTCTCATCTGGAACATCTGTGTGGCTTGGGCTGCAGTGTGGTGTTGATGTGGGAAGGCAGATGGACCAAGGGGGTGGTAAGATCTAGTAGATCTACTTTGATGTGGACAATGTATTTTGAAACAAGAGTCTAGAGCAGCAGAACCTGTGCAGAAAGCACCTGAAGAATAAACAGGAGACGTTGGAGTCAGAGCAGTGGAGCCATCCATGTGTCTTTCCAGGGTGCAAACTCCAGCTGGAGTGAAGATCCACCCTGGCTTGATAGACATGGAGTGCATTTTGGGTGATGTGTTTCTATTGGGTTTACATTGCAAGGTTTGGTAGTGGGGGGCTGCAGGGGCAGCTTCTGTGAGAAGAATCCAGCAGCTGCCCCATGTTAGATAAGGGCCGGTTTCAGCTGGCTCCAAAGGGACCTGCTGCTGGCCAGAACTGAGCCAACAAGTGATTTCTGTTTCTCACTGCTCTAGCTTGTGAGTAATAGATAATAATTTTTATTAATCTCCCTACACTGAGTCTTTTTTGTCCATGATGATAACAGTTGAGTGATCTCCCTGTCCTTATCTCAACCCTGAGCCCTTTTCATCGTATTTTCTCCCCCTTTCCCTCTGAGGAGGGGGAGTGAGAGAGCGGTTGTGGTGGAGTTCAGCTGCCCAGCTGGGTAAAACCACCACAACATTTTGCATCCAAGTGACTGTGCTGATACCTCTAAGAGCATGCTAAAGCTGGTTGTTGCAGAGATACAAACATACCAAAGCATTCAGGAGAATTCTTGGTGTCTTCTGCAGCACAGAACTGGTTGCTGCTTTGATCAGGCTCTGCAGCAAACACCCAACCAGCCAGGAGCTTCTTCCACAGGGAAGAGAGGGCAGGGTGCTGTCCCTCAGCTGGGCTGCAAGCTCCCTTCGGCCTTGTGCTGCTTGTTGAACACCATGTGTCTTCTCCACATTTGATTGCTGTTTGTATTTGACGAGTGACCTTGGAGCTGGGATGAAATATAATTCACATCAGTGGCTACTTGCCATCCCTTGTTATATCTGCCTGCCTTAAGGTCGTTGCAAAACATGAGATGGACTTCTGGTGAAAATAATTGGTTTTCTCTTTGGACATCTTTCCAAATTTAGCACATCCTCTCTGAAGCTTAGCAAAGCGCTTTCTGGAGCTGCATCAAACTCCGGTGCTCGGAGTTTAGTGTTAATGCCTGTTGGAGATGATGTTGTAACAGTTTGAAGCCCCTGTCACATTTTGAGTGATGGTCTTGTTTTCTGGAAAGCTCCAAGCACCTTGGAGATGTCAAATTTTGGAATCACATGCTGACTTTAATGCAGGAATGTTCCCCATGGGCCCTGCTGTTTTATCCAGAAATCCAAACCTTTGTATACAACTGTTGCTGTTATTTCCAGCCTAGAGGACTGCCTCAAATTCCCCCTGTCCTGAGTTTGGTGTCACCAAAAACAGCTCGCATCTCTTTGCAGCTAATCAGATAGAAGGGTTGGGCATTAGGAGATCATCTGAATCCAAAGACATTAAAGGAACCCTGGATTTATTGGCTCTGGAGCTGAAGATTTATAAAGTAGCTTTATATATTTTATTTGTTTTAGTGGAGAGACTGAATCCCTCTCTGACACAATGAGCCATCCTGTTTCTGCTTCTCTCCATTCTGTGCAGTTCATGTTCCCCAGGGATGGGAGGAGTTCCTACTATGAAATATAAACACACGCAAAAAAAAAAAAATCAATTTTTGGTTGTGACATGGAAAATAGCAATTAGCACTTAAACGGTGAACTTTTAAAAACCTTTATATCTATTAACCCTCTTATTCTTGTCTCACAGGTGAGGAAATTGATTTGGCTTGAAAGGCCTGGGCAATCCTTCAACTGAAATACGAAATTTCTATGTGTAGTGGATAGGGCAGGAGACTGGGAGCCAGAAAGCACCAGTTCACAGACTGACTCCTCAAACATTTGAGGTGGGTATGGGTTAGTTGAGGGAACCTCTTGGTTTTGTTGTGATGTGTGAACTCGGCCATCACATTGCTGTACCTCCAGTTCAAAAATACGTTAGTAGAAGCAAACCCCATGTACCACTCATACCCAAGCTGCTTTGTGGTACAACACGGAGAGTAGGATTCAGTGTCAGTTGAAGGAAGGAATTCCTTTTCTGAATGAAGAGCCCAGCTGTGCCTGACTGCTGTGCCTGTTGTTAATGTTATTTCTGATGAGGCCTGTTTACTTACTTTCACCGTGACTGTCCGGAAATCCCATGGCAAGGAGCGTCAGAACGTTTGCCAAATCACTACTTCACCCATCAAGCTGATTGTTTCATGTTCTTCGGTCTGGTTCACATTAAGGGCTTTCTCCATCGCTGTCGTTGCTCTTTTGGGGTATATTGATTACTTGTGGTGTGTTTTATAACAAACAGGCTTTTTTGAGGGATTACTCTCACTGCTCCTATCGCTGAGCCTGTGGTGTGTTAGTAAACATAGTACTAATCTCTTTTGCTTCAAACACAGGCTTTCTAAGGCAATTCATCAGAAGTAACCAAAAGCAAACTCCTCCTATGCTTAATTGCTATTGTGATGTCTTTTGCAAAGCACATGCAAAAGGTACAGCCCACCAATAAAATAAAGGAGAGGTATGGAAGCAGAGGGAGGCCCGTGCTGCTCAAGAGCCCACTGGCTGTGTGAGGAGAAAGCCTGGCAGGCCGGCACCGCTGAGCCCTGAGCTCCCATAGCCAGGGCCCGAGGCCTCTCCAGGGGCTCCCCCAGAGCTGGGAAGAGGAGAAGGTCGGGCCGATAGTGACAGGCTTGAAAGTCTGCCTCAGGTCTGCTGTCTGCTGCCCCCGTAAAACACTGCCATGGTCAGAGGGGGCCTTTCACAGCTGAGATGTGGAAGCCTGGTGTGCTCCCTGGCCTGACTGAGCATTTTGGTCTTGTTTTCAGTGCGAGGTGAATGGTGAAGGCATAAGGGATTGGAGAGCGAAGGCTGTTGCTTTGCAAGAGAGACAACACCTTCCTATAGCCCTGTGTAAGTCATATTCTTACTTTTGTTATTTATTTGCACCATTCCAAATTGATCCTGTTGCTTTTACCTATTGGTAAAGAATGAGCTGAATTAATAGAGGGGTGAAACTTCTGGAGAGTTTGTGCTTCAATAAGCTTTAAAAATGTTTTATTCTTGGTATGCATGAGTTGAGTTTATGCATAAGGTGTTTTTTTGTTTTGTTTTGGTATGGTTTTATTTTTTTCTGAGTGTCTTACAGGTGACTTGAGAAGGAGACGAGATGGGATTATGCTCTGCAAACCCATTAGGATGCAGGAAGACAAGTTATCTTTTAAAATGTATTTTGTGCTTGATTTTACTTTTGAAATTCATATCGGTACACTGGATGATGTACAAGGACCAACAGTTCAAAGGCAAAATTCTACTTCTGTAGTAATTAAATGTATTCTGAAGGTGCTGTGAGCACTTTGTAAAAGGTAAAATGTGATTTTTTGCACTAAGGTATATGCTAAAGAGTATAAAACTAATGGAAATGACCATCAGTGGGGCAGAAAGAGAAAGTGGAAGATGGACTGGTGTCGTCAGCAGTTAATTTGGGTTAGGCTCTCCTAGGTTAAAGGCTTCTCTCTCTCAAGCAGTGAATTTACGACTGTTGTGTTAATAAAAGGCACAGGAGTCTGGGGCTGGAGGCGTTTTCACCTTTTCAGACAAAACTGTTGATAGGAGTATCAACACTGTACTAGGTGTAACAGACCTGGAGAAATGTAGTTACTGAACCTTAGAGATGAACCAAGAAATCTAATCTGAAATTAGGCTGTGATGGAGAGCTTTTTGCAGTTTTTCTGAGTCAGCTCAACAGCTTTTTGTTAATGAAGTCTGACATATGCTTATTTCATATCATGATCCATAACAGCAAATTCCAAATGGAAATGAGATGCTAAACTGAATGCAACTTGGCAAGTTGTGGTGGTGTCTGAGTTTTATGTGCTCTTCTGGCTATGTGGGTATGTTGCAGAAGGTGTTATAGCAATTTAAACTGGAAATGCTCAAAGCCCTGATGAAAGTTTTGATATTTGAAGCATGGAAGGAGGTTCTGCTCTGGGCACATGCCAAAAAATGAGAGGGAGGAGCTGACACCACCTTACCTGGATTGGAGCTTTCATCGTTTGAGAAGAAATCAGCTGGGAGATCTGAGAGAAAAAATGCATCTCAGGAAAGTGCCTGCATTGCTTAGATCTTCTGCAGGGAGTCCTTGTCATACTGTCCTGTTCCCTGGTATGCCTGTCATGAAAGAAGCTGAGAGCTGTCAAGAAAAACTGCCAAGAGATGAGAAACATCATGTTATCCAGAGAGGTTGTGGAGTCTCCTTCTCTGGAGATACCCAAACCGCACCTGGATGTCATCCTGCGCAAAGTGCTCTAGGTGACCCCGCTCAGTAGGGCGGCTGGACTCAATGATCTCCAGAGGTCCCTGCCAACCTCGGCCGTTCTGTGATTCTGTGATAGAGAAAAACAAGGGTGTTGAGCACTCACCTGCCCAAAGCCTCTTCCTTGACAACTCACAAGACCATCTTGCCCATTTCAACTTCACCAGGCCCCATCCTGTGCACATGGACTGTAAAACTGAAGCTTTGACCCCTTTTCTTCAAGGAAAAGGCCCCTTTTCTTCATATCCTGCTCCAGACTCCCAGGGGAATGTGGATATCTCTGCTGGGCTGGTAGGCGTGCCCCTGTGGTGGCACTGCTCTGTGCTTCTCTGTGACCAGATCATTAAAACAGCCTGGAGAAACGGTTTTCAAACCCTTTGTTAATTAAAAGGTGGCTAAACAAATCAATGTGATCATTACTGTAAATTCCTTGTATAGGTCCTTGTCTCCTCTGGGATGTTTGGGAGCCCGGTTGAAAACAGATTTACAGAAGTAGCATTGATAGTAATAAATCCAGTGAGAAGTAAAGTAAAACCTCAGGACATGCAAATAAACATCCATTTCTATTCCCATACAGTTGCTTGCTGCTGTTCGTGAGCAGCATGGTGCAGCTAAGAAATCTGATCTCATTCCTCAGTTCCTGCTTGCTCTTCACCATCCTAAGTAGGGATATAGTGCCTCTGATTTGCTTCCATCGTTTAGGCCACCGTTCTGTAGTATTTCATCTCATCATACAGCTAATTAAGTATGCAAACACTTATTATAAGTTATGGCCCATCAGTGGGGAAATTCTGTCACAGATAAGTCTCCAAATTTGCTGCTGTAAATTTTGAATGGCTCATTGACGTGTGGTTAAAACACAGCAGTAAATCTCTTTGTGAGACTTGCGGTGAGGAAGGAAACACACGAGGTTTTTCATGACAGCAGCTAGAAGGGGAAGGCTCAGAGCTCCTCGCTGCTGCCAACCTGACCCCGTAGGTGTCTGAAGCAATTAACAGATTCCTGTTTTTGTAGCATGGCTGGAAAGTGACAAAAAGCAACAATCGGGTCGCTTTTACCTTTATTCCTGTCCCTGAGAAGTGCAAACACCAATAAAAGCTGTCAGATGTTTTCACTTGAGTTCAAGTCAAACATTGCAAAGTTTACAGTTCCCACCCCCTCCTTTTGATCTGGAGCATTACGTTATCACGCTGCTTGCATCTTTAAAAGTAGGTGCATAGCTAATGCGTGCTAGCTTTGAAATATGCTTATATGCTGCTAAAAATCTTCCCAGGTGCAAAATATGACATTTTAGTGAAGATTTCCTGAAAACAATGTTTTCTCATCTTTCCGTATCATAAAATGCACGTTCTCCTTTATGTCTGCCTGGAGATACAAGGCTGGGAGATATATGGAGATGTCACTATGAGTCTCTTTCCTCATCAGGGTATGATTTCGCAGCTAATTGATCCAGTACTGCTGAAGGTGGTGGTCCTGTCATCCTTCTGCTCCACTTCTGGGATTCCCATGCATCAGCCCAGAGGCTTGCCTTAGCGAGGTGAGTCAGTTGGGATATTGCCAGAAACCCAATCTAACTAAAATCAGGGGGGAAAAAATGAATATTTTGTGCAGGTTGGGAAGCCAAAGTCAGACTCCTGAGGTGAGGGAGGTCCGGTGGTGGTGCAAGGAGGAGCAGAGATACCAGCCTGTGTGCCAGCCCAAGAGCTGTTGGACTGTGGGTGAGACCCCATTGCTGGGAACCAGAGGGGACTGAAGTCCGGGGCAGTTTAAGCACGTAGTGGTGTCGGACACCCACTGGTGCTTTGCAAAAGGAGCCTCCCTTGCACCACTGACATCTGCGGAGGTGCAAGCTGGAGGATTTTGCGAGCTGATTTCGAAGAGAAAGCGAGCATGTTTGGGAACTACAAGTGGGAGGCTGTTCCCCGAGTGCAGTGCGGGGATGCAGCTATATGAAAGGAGGCATTAATCTGGAGTGCGGCTGCAGCACCGGCTCAGAAAAGCTGCTCGGTGCTCGCTTACATCCCTTCCATTTCATCAAAGCCTGAGCACTTCACTGAATAAAGGCATATGGGAGCAATAAAGCAGATTTAAGGAGATGGAGTCCAGGTGGCAAAAGGGTATAATGGGAAGTGACTTATGGGAAAATGTTGCATTCAAAACTCTTCTGTTGGTTTAGGTGACCCTGTAAATCCAGGCCCTGCTTTTAGTCAATGGGACTACTCATGAGAGCTAAATTGCTTATGCTGCAGGATTGAGCCTACTGAAAGGAAGACTTTTCAAGGAGGTCCAAATAAATGTTGTAACTCCTGCTTATAGTGCTCTTGTTTTTTAGCACCAGCCCAGTTGTGAACACAGCCAACCAATTTGTCATAATTTGTGTATTTGGTTGCCATGTGTTTACAGAGGGGAGATCTGGATTTATTTTAAAGAACTACTTTGCCCCCGGTTTCCGTATTCTTACCTTAATCCCTCTCCACAAAAGAACCTCAAACAAAACCCCCCAAAGCTCCCTCCCCCCACTCAGCTGAAAACTTAAAAGCAAACCCTGCACAGTGTACCTTTCATATGCACATAGGTACCTTGCAGTGAAATGAGAAACAGCAGAAGTGCTTTGCAATAACCATGACAGAGTGGATGAGGGAAAAACAAAAAGCCTTCAGTAAAATACTGCTTTGTTAGATCTTAGTAACAGAAAAAGTCCCCCTAGAAATAAATCCTCAACATGATTCTCATATGAAAGAGAATCCTTCCACGTTGAAACCAAATGTTCAAAAGCTCTGTGCTTTGTTTTATTAATGCCCATAATTTATTCTTCTTAGAAAACACCCCTCACAGGCTGCCAGAGCACTCAGTGTGGTGTACATCATAATAAAAACAACTTAGAAGGCAAAAACGTTAGAACAAAAACAAAACTCTAAAAGCTTTAGTGAATAAAACCATGCAGGGGGGTCTGGAAAAAGGACACAGATGTCGTGAGGAATCAAAAGCAGAAGATAAATTATAAGCAGGAATATAAACCAAGCTCTGCAAACAAACTGGAGTTGTATTAGAAGTCTCAAACAGTTATATGCACAATTCAAGTCAGAGACCTCTTGTGTAGCCCCAGAGCCTTCACTCCTCAGCAGCTCCTCTCGGCAGTGGCCAAAATTGACGAGGCCCCTGAGCTCTCAGTCTTTTCCCCAGAGCTGAGTGCATTTTGGTGCAGGAGCGGCTCTCACCGTGGTTGATACCTGTTCAGTCCAGCACTCAGAAGGTCCCAATCCACGCTGCAGTGGAAAATGCACGTGTGAGTTGTCCATTCACTTGAATTAACTCTTATACTCTAGCAGAAGGTGATGAGAACCAAGACAGTTGCTGGGTTTCTTCTTCGAAAAAAAATCAACCAATGCCCCCCAATCCCCAAAATACTGCATTTTTAACACTCTCTCCAGATTATTACTTTCTTTACAGGAAGATAGAAATCCAGGGCTTTCAAACCCTTACAACCTGCTGCTGACACTGGATTTCCTGGAGCAGGTAAGAGCAGCCTTGAAATTTGTGCTGTTCCCTTTGGGGACACAGGCATGTCGGATTTCTTGAACTATTTTATTAACTTGGTCCCGAGTTGCAATTTGTAAGTTACTGTTTCATTTAAGAAATGTGTACATCTTGCTCAGGATGTGGAATTTGACATATCTTGTACATATTGTACTAGAGCAGGAGCTTCAGAAGGAGGTGGAGCAGTGTCTTCTGCGTTAGCTACAGAAATGCTCAGGACATGGCCTATAGCAAGAAAACTGGTGTGAGAACAGAAAGGAGGCATAGAAAGCAATGTTTTAGTGATATGGAAAGCAGATAAAGGAGTCGTGGTGTCAGCCCTGAGTCAAGGAGCAGGATCTTGTCTGATGCCAGCAATACTCTGTTCTCCCCTACGGCTCTTTGCTGGCCTTATCTGGGATCTGGAGCACCCTGCATGATGGTGGGGTGATAAAGCTGTAAGCTATCTCAGCAACTTCATGCTTTCTCAGAATAAACTTTCAGCCTCGGCAGACCCTTTTCATGCTGATCAGGGAGAACTGAACTCTAGTTTACAATCCTTACAGTTTTTCACATCTCCACACCTTTTCTCCCTGCATGCATTTACCTACAGCTCCAGTTTAAGGCCATTTTTCATCCATCCCAAGTCTTGTGGCTCAATATACCCTCAAGAAGCTGGATCCTAAGGTGGTGCAAGTTTGTAAAGCTGTTTTATTTCATAGCTGTTCATAGTCTGGTATACTGCAGCTAGCAAAGCTCATGAGGGGAGGATTAATTTCTGACAGAGGCTCTTTAGATGGCTTTTCAAAGTGAAAATTTGTTTTTGCATAAGCTGAGGATGCCATAATATACCTGCTAGTGGGCAAACCGAATTGGAGATAAAACATTTCATGGCAGGAAAAAATGTTGAACAGGAGAGGTGGTAAGCCTTTGGAGTTTGAGCAAAACTGCATATGTTCTGCAGCTGTAATACTGTAAACTAAGGGTTAAAAAAATGAAAACATGCCAAAGCAAAGCCAGAGATACAAGACCACATCATCCATTCAGATTTCAGAAGGGGTAACTCCAGTCATGCCTAGAAGGTAGTCAGACAAAGTATGTTTTTTCCATTAGCTCAACTCGTGCAATTATGCTTGTACAGAATTACATATTTCTGCACAGTTTTGGCCACAGAAGCCATTTCTTCATGCTCAGACCTGTTTGCAGGAGGTGAAATTGAGCTGGGACACTGGAGCTGCAGAGAAAACTCCTAATGAAGCAAAACCGCATGAGGTTGTACTTTGCAGGGGGTGGATGGCTGGATTAGGCAGTATATTAAGTAATCCCCCGGGATATTTTTCAACTGTAATTCATGCTCAATCAACAAATATGGAACAGATTAACAGTAGGAGGGGTCATATATTTCTTGTAAATCACAATCTTCTTTTATTCGTGACTATCTCCAGTACAATATTTTTGAAGTGCTGTTTTTTTTCGTGGTTGATTTTAATGCTGTGCTATCCATGGCATATTTATCTGCTGGTGTGATTTTCTGAAGAATTTATGTGAAATAATACTGCTCGAATGCAGAAAATGAAGGGATTAAAAGGAGTAATGTTCATAAGATCTTTATTTCCAGCAGACTGGGACATATGTAAACACAGCTTTTAAAAATAGGATCTTAACGTTAGCTCTGGAAATCCATATATAGGTGCTCGATGTGTGGCCTGGTTTAAGTATATAGCTGCTCCCTCTGATTGCACAGGATCAAGAGATGTTCAGATTTCCAGACTTCTCATTCTCAGGAGGAGAACAGCTGCTTTAAAGCTGAGCCCGTATAATCTTTTCTTCAGGTTCAGTCCCACCCACAATCATCTCTGTAAATTCTGAGTCCTGCAAAGGGAAGAATAATTTCATTCTTTCAGTTAACCTTCCAGCACAGCCTGGACTGGGATACATATGAAAACATGAGACTATGCCCCTCACAAAGTCTTCTTCTTGGTGCATTTCTTGTAAAATCAAATTCCTGAATACTCATTTCTGAATCTTAATGTATCTGGAAAACTGTAGTTTTGGTTTTCATTAGACTGGATGTTTCAAAGGTTTGGCATGGTCAAGATAGGGCTTGGGTGGATTATTAATTCCTCCAAGACTTGCAATCCAGTGTCTCTCCACCTGAGCTGCTGCTTCACACGGGAAATACCTGCCTGTCACACCTGGAGATTTCCTATGTGCAGCAGTAATATTCCTGTGTACGTCCAGCATTGCCCTGAGCTGAGCCGCTTTGTGCCTCGCTGCTGCCTAAAGCCAAGCCCACAAAGCAGATCCAGCACCTCTAGTTGTAGCTCAATGGAGATGATGCTGAGAGGAGATCATGTTTGATAACATGCAGTGATGGCCACAGGCTTTAAAAGAGTGGTGGTGGCACTGCACAGACCCCACCTTATGGTATCGAAGTCCAGTGAGTTCGGGCAAGGAGCAGAATGAGCCTGAAAAGCCTCTTCCCGAGGAAAATGGCCCCTCATGCCTTGTCTTACTAATGTCTGGAATAGACTTACTAACCAAACTGCCTAAACACGTTTTATTGCAAAACTAGCTCTTCAAATGCACACATATAAAAAGGATGTGCTTATGAAACCCATTAGAAACCCATTACTAAAGCCCTCCCTGTGCATTTTGGACCCCTAAGGACAGGGACCGGCCCGGGAAGTGCTGTATGCTCTTCTGGCTGCTGCCCTGCCCAGGGCCACGCGTCCCCTGCATGAACTGTTCCGGCTCCCGTTAGTTAATTCTGACCAAGCATCGTCCAAACTGAGCCCTGCTGCTCCCAGTGACAGCTAGAGATAGCAGTGTCTGTTTTGTTACACAGCCCGAGCTTGTTTATGCAGAATGAAAGAGGGTTGGCAAAGATTTATTTTAATTGAGTGTGACTCAGAGAAGTGGATAGCTGTATGACCACGAATGCTGTGCTGTTAAACAGGGGTAAATATCTACTAAAATGTTGTCAGATCGAAATTAATATATTGGGGAATGTTAAGTCATGCTAGTACCTGCTGACAGTGCTGGAAGGAGACTAAGTGGGGAAGTTTGGGATTGTCTCCAAATGTTGGCAAGACATAAATTCTGTAAATGTGCAGAAACCATTTGTTTTCTTATGTAAACTTGTCTTTATTCAGCAGAGCACTTATGAAAATGTATTGTCCCTCTGCTGTAGAACTGATGCATTCTCCTGGGGCAACAAATAACTAGAAGTGATAAGCTGAAATTAAAAAAAAAAAAAAAAAAAAAAGATTAAAGTCAGATGGGGATCAAAGGATAAAAAAAAATGTCAGTGGCACAACAGGCTGCACGATAGCTTCTAAGGGAAACAAGGAACATCCTCATTTAAATGGAAATCAAACAAATGTTAGGGAGTACAATGCTGGGAACAGCCTGCTATAAGGTGGGGAGACCTTGTGTCAGTTTGCTAGTTTGTTTCTTCTTCTTCTTCAATACTTTGTTTGCTGCTCCCTTATGTTGTAGGATGTTCAGATATCTTGCTGCTAGACCTTGCAAAATATTCAGTGAAATAATAATAATAAAAATTTTAAAGTGCAAATGTTTGCAGTTAGCAATTATAATTCTAATTGGATTTGTAGCTAAAATTATTGGAGCTGACATACAAAGGTACTGGCATGATATTTTAAGATTTCAATATCAAGTACTTGAAATCTCTCTGCTTTGTTGGTCTCTGCATTATAGGGGACCCTTACGTCGTGTCTGTTCAACAGCTGCCCTGTTTCTTTTCCGGTACAGGACCCGCCACCCATCTAGCAGCTGCTCGAAGCACTGATGTTATCCTCCTCTCAGTGTGGGCATCCTGAAGGACCAGTGGTGAGGGAAGGGACTTTAAGAAGCAGGGAGGATGGAGTGGGGGTCAATGGGGAGATTTCACGGAGGGTTAGGTTTAGTTTGGGGGATGCTGCGGTATTTATTTCAGGACAAGGACTCTCCTTCACCAGCATGTACAATCACACACATTTACAAGAAAGATAGATGTGGGCAACTAGAACTGTAGCTGTGCTGGCGGTGGGGGGGAGTCCCACTCTTGCATCCATTTGTGACTGTGAGCACCTTTTAAGCATTTTTTTTCCCTTGAAATAAACCTGCAGTGCACCCTGTGGTCTGTAAGGGGCTCAAAGACACCCAGAGAAGATAACCTTCAGAGAGTGCAGTGGTTAAATGTGAGCAAGTCGCACACGGTGCTGAGCATACACAAAGATTTCTTAAAGATTTATGACTTGGCCAAATCCATTTGGAATTTGGTAGGGATGGATGAACATATTCACTTTAAAAAGGCCATTCTTCCCTGGTCCCCCAAATCCAATCTGTTGCTTCTAGGGTATATAAACCCTAGATTTGTTTATGGAAAGGACAGGGAAATGTGTTTAATGTCAGTAGAGCAGAGCATTCACCCTTTGTTTTATTCTGATAAATAGCTGGCATATTTTGTCTTAAATTAAAAATAGGTTAAAAAATACCACACACTTTCCAGCACAAAAATGGTTGATGAAATTGTTAGTTTGTCGGAGTGATAAACAGCAAAAATCAAGATCTTACAATGGAAAATGTTATCTAAACTTAAAGAGGCATACTGCTATTAATCTTCCCTATAATGTAACAAAGAAGCACTCCAAGGGACCTTCCTTTGACCTGCCTCAGCTGCAATTTTTGCTGCAGTATCCCTATGTCAGGGTGATAAACTCCCTCGTCTCTCCTCCACCAGCCCAGCTATAGCAATATCTAGATTTCCTGTATGCTAAATACTGTTAGCTTCTATTTTATATCCAGTAAAGTAGGAAGCCTCAAAAATACTTTAAAGATCACATTTACAATATAGGAATTTTTATATACATATATTAAAATATCCTACAAATCCATTAAAAATCCACAGGCTCTGTTGTTTGTGTCTGGGTGCATACATTTAAAACTATATGTGCTCTAGCCAAGCTGGCTGAGCTTGGGAGTGGCTTGTAGGATGTCTCAGGGTTGGAAGTTAGGACTCTCTGGTTTTGTAGCTAAACATCTAAAAGCAGATAAAAATGCTCCAGCTAGCTTTGAAAGTGAAGAAAATAACCCTATCAGTCACTGAACAGCACTACTAAATGATTAGAAAGAGCTCAGCACCACCTTGTTATATGCACATGACCTCTCCTGAGGCATCTGTGGCCAAAAAACAAAAAAAAGGGGGACAGATTAAGTAAGCGCATCAGTCCGCCGCATTTGAAAGCGGGTCTTCAGGACAGGGATGCTTTCCATAGAGTCATTTCAGGCAAAGGTCACATGTGTGCATATAAAATCAGTCCTGAAAGCAGCGCCTTTGTCCCCAAGCTATCTCCCAATGGAGCCATTGTCCTGCTGGGGCAGCTGGCACCCTGACTTCAGCTCCCAAGCCCAAGGCGGCCGGGCAGCCTCCTGCCAGCCGGACCAGGGCCAAGGCAGCCACTGCAGGGGCCAGGGCAAAGCGGAGTTTCCACGTCAAACCTCAGCCATGGAGAAAAAAGACCCGCTGGTACTGGTACGGTAGGCGCATCTTCCCTCCTTTCCCACCCCCCGTGTTTTTCTGGCTTGTTGAAGTAGTCTGAAGTAAATATAATTACAAGCAAAGGCAGGCTATGAAGTAGTGTGAGTGTATTTTTGCCAAGTGTAGCTTGGATTGGGATTTGGCAAGTTGAGCGTCGATTCGATGTACGTTTAGGGGTGATGTTGGAAGTGCTCTGATTCATAATTAAAATAGAAAGCATTGTTTAATGCACAGAGAAGTAAGTCTATTTGAAAAATCATAGTAGATCTCTTAGAGCTTGTTTTACCTTATGAAGATAGCCTTCTCTCTTCATCTTTTAAATATAAACTGCCATTGGTATCGTTACCTTATAGCAATGTTAAAATTGGCATCCAGTACGTACACAAGCAAAGCAACTTGTTTTGTTTGTATTTACCTTCTGCAATATTAATATTATGCAAACAACTACTTATGAGTTTAGCTCCCGCACCACCTGGCTTTTGATTTATATTAAAATCTTCACTGTCTGGAGCTTCGCTAGTGAAATGTTGGGCTTAAAGGCAATCTGTCTCAATAGGGTTCCCATTACAGGCACCTCTGCCTAAGCCTTTTTTTTTTTTCTTTTTCTGAACAAAATGTATGAATTTCTTTAATCAGGGCAATAACAACTCCAAGATCTGCATTTTTTTTCCCTAACTCCCTATGCTACAGGTGTAAAGTTCTGATTAGAGGCACAAGTTAATAAGGAGTAAATAAAAGAGTGCATGCCTTGCAGTTCTTTGTATGGTTGGAATTGTGATGTTTTTGATTAGTCTGATTCTGAAGTAATAATCATTGGGTCCCTCTTTTGAGTCTCTTTTGCTTCAAATTTGCTTAGATTTTAATTGTAATTGTTCTAATTACTACTGATCTCTGCATCTTCCTTTCAGCACCCATCAGTACAGAATGTGCTGGGTAGGGAGAGGTTAGTGGGGGGCAGCTGGAGCTTTGTGTACCTAAAAGAAAATAAAAGAAAGAGGCTGACTCTGCCCCTTACAGGGGCTGCCCACAATTGACCTGCTGAACTGTTCGGAGATGAATATGGGCATTTTTAGATTAAGAAAGAGCTTCTCGTGAAGTCCAAGGCTGTAGAAATGTTTTCTCTTAAAAAGCTGGCCTGTATAGGATATTAAGAAAACAAAACAATACCCTATTTTGTATTTTACAAAATCTTGCCTTGCTTCAGAGGATGTAATATGATTAAACTATGAGTTTAAAGTCATTGAGCAGACAGGTTCCCAATTATTTACAAAGGATGCTAGCTACGTTTGAATACCAGATAGCTAAATATATGTTAGCATCATTCTTGAAAGCTGTAGCTGTTCCTAACAGTGTTCTCACATAGCAGGCTTTACCCGGGGATGCCAAATGTGATCCTTTTGACATCAGTTGAACTAGAAGTGGAGGTATCAACTAGTTCTGGGAGATCACTGAAAGGTGGTGGCATGAGACTGCTCCTGGCAGTCCTGAGGCCAGCACCAACTTGTCTGAATTTCCGTATGTGGTATTTTAAGTGTTTTTTGTCTGAATTTCCGTATATGGTATTTTAAGCATTTATTCATGGTGCTTCACCAAATTAACAGGTTACTTATGGAAAAGGAGCCACACCTGTTATTGCTGGTACACCAGTAACACAAACTATTTTCCATGTGCTTGTGAAGCTGGAGGCATCCTCGACCTCTTCTGCACCTCGTTGAATGGGGGTGTTCAAAGCTCCCAGCGCAGACCCAGCCTGGGCTCATCACCCGGTGAAAAGGCGACCATGTTTGCAGGGTGTCAGACCAAACGATCTCACAGGCTTTCGTTGTCTCAAAACCCATGAAACTGTGTGTGTAAATGAGTGCACTCCACTCATTTAGACTAATGGAGAACAGGGTAACTGTCAAAGAAACGTAAATAGATAGATAGACACATAAAGGCCCTACTGGCATTGGAGAAATAGTTTGCTGTTGTGTACTGTTTAAATTCCATGAGAAAGATCCATGGTAAATGATCTTCTGTCCTAGCAGTCTTCATATTTTAAACTATTCATTTTGCCTCCAGAAATTAAGAAATGCTTAAAAGTTACAGTTGTTGGTGCTATACATGAATAATTGGAAGAAGAGCGATTAAAACTGTATAATACTAGCAGGTATGCCCAGCTCCAGTGTTGTAGTCCCATTTGAGCCAAATAGCATAGAATGGATTTTCCTTACTTGTGTGACTAGCAGAGAAATTGTCTCCAGATGCTTCCTCTTCTAAATACAATTCCTGCCCAGCCACCCTCCACTTCTGTAGGAAACTTTATGCCTTCCTTCCACACTTTCTATTATGAAGTACCTCAAAAGTTTCATCTTCACACTTTCTCCTTTGTTTATCTGATTTCATACGATCGGGTGGAAAAGCTCGTGGGCTGAGGTAAGGACAGGGAGGCTATAAACCTGTTCCTGTGTGGTTTATTCCATGGTCTGCAAGGGAACAACCTGTGCCACCATGGTCCTCTCCATGGGCTGCACCTCCACTCATTCTTTCCTGCACTGAACAACAGGGCAGCTTCTCTCACATTTTTCTCTATTCTTACTGCCTGTGCAGTGTTTTTTGCCCTTTCTGAAATCAGTTTTCACCGAGGCACCACCAGCTTGGCTCCTGGGCTCAGCCGTGGTCTGAAGTGTCTGCTGGAGCCAGCCAGAACCAGCTGTGTCCAGCATGGGGCTGGCCTCCCCTCATGGAGGCCCCTCCAGGCCCCGCTGCCAAAACCCCAACACAGACACCCAATACAGAAGCCTAAAAATCTTGACTTTGTATCATTATGCATGCATAATGCACAGTTTTACATGTTTCTGGCCTTTCACCACCTGATCTTCTGTTTCCATGTCTATTTTTTTCTATTTAAAGATTTTAACTTGGAAGTTTTCTGGTGTTGGAAGCCATCTTTGGCTTTGCTGTCCAACTCTTCATTGGCTTTTTTTTTTTTTTTTTTTGTATGTGAGAGAGTGTTCTTGGAAGCTCATCCTTGAATGTAATATTATTTTGTTTTCCCATGTCATCTGGTGTAGCAATCTGCACATTATTTGCAGAACATGGCCAGAGCTATTCCTGCCATTTTTCTGCTGAAACCCTCTCCCCCACAGCAGCTACGCGCCATCCCCATTACTACAATTTCCTTTTTTATTCTTTATTTCTTTATTTCTTGCTGTTCCCTGTTAAACAGTACCTTCAGCTGAGGTCCTTCCTCTCATCTCTGTACCACTCAAAGAACTTGGTTTATATTAACCATATTGGATAAAAACATTTTGTTCATGCAGGCTTTTTTACCTAATGCCAAATTTCAAGCTTCTGGCTTTGTATTGGCACCCGTCAAAACACAAACAGATATAGGGACAAGGCCAGGGCATGCTTCCTACGCTACTGGGCCATGCTCCTTGCACTTGGCCAGGGCCAGCCCACGGGGAAGTGTTCCAGGACAGGTCCATGTACTTCTGTTTATTCACAAGCTAACCACCAGGTCACTTTTTATTATTATTATTTTTTTCAAGGGAAAAACACACGTACTGCTGAGTGCACAGGCAGGACGTCTCCAAAGGCTCTTCCTAGGGAATCGCTCCATGTTTTCCAGAGAGCCTGGTGCAAACCTGGTACAGGACTTGAACACTTCCCTCTGCACTTTGCAAGCAGCATAACAAAATGAAGGGGAGGAATACAGCCTACAGATACCCCATCCCACCCCTGCGTATTCATTGACTTGACTCAAACAGCTCAGTTTTGCAGGATTGCTCTAAACTGCCTTATTTAAGTGAGAGTCCTTGAGGCAGGACAAGATTTTGGTGAAGTAGGACGAGATTTTGGTGCCGCAGCAAACACCAACACTCCTGACAACTAGCAGTAAAAAGGGCAAAGAGAATAAATTGAAATTTAAGGTAGAAATTGCTATCTATAGAATATTTACCCCCTTATTGCTGTGTATTTCTCCTTGGAGAAGAACATTTTCAGTTGTATTGACTGTGTGTGTGCCTGGTAGCACTGATGAATGTGACAGTTTGAAAATATTTTCTGGGGTATGGAGAAAGTGCCCTGATGAAAGAACAATTTATTAATAATTAAGCTTGCATCATCTGTAGGTTTTTGCTTTCCCTTCTTTCTGTACTGCAGCCAACACAGCTGAAGTGGCAGTGAAGAGGACAGGCAAACAAGAGACAAGGTTGTGCCTGGGGTGGGACAGAGGGAAGGGATCACTACTCTGAGGTCAGCTGAAATTCCCTTGGAGCTGATGGCCCCTTCATTCAGCATAAATGTAAGAAGCCCTTAAGTGCCTTTTGGATATCCAGAACAATAGGATTCCTTTCTGTGCTCAGGGAAACAGCATTTTTTGTACATTCTTTGTAAACGACAGGATTGTACCAAAGAATTGCTTGATGCCACAATCTAAGTCCCCTCTTAAAGGAAACAACTTAAAGGGTCCAAATCTCATCTGGCTGCCAAGCCCAAAAGGATTTATTACTCAGGTCATTTGTGCTTGACCACATAAATTCAATGCACCTAAATAGGCTTCAGTTTTTTAATGTCCCTTAACTTATACTGGACTTGTGCACTAGTGCACAACTGAAAGGGAGCAATACAATAGACTAGAGATCAGGCATGGTTTTCTCCCCTCTGGTCCCCCAGAATATAAAACAAGAATGAGATATTCCCTCTTTTGGAGGCTCCAAAGCTCACCTCTCCTAAAATATTGTCTCTTCTTTCACCCCCAAATCCAAAATGACTTTTCCTGCTTTTCCATTGCTCTGCCCAGCCAGCCCAGCTTTTCCCTGTGGACTTCAGGATATAGCTCTGATTGTAATGGGACATTGGGTGCCTGGCAGTTGTTGCTGGTGGTGTCAAGCCTGGTTCATTTGCTGAAGCTTCTGCCTCCAAAAGCTTCCCATGCCTCTGCCCTGCGCCCTCTGTCCCAGCTCCTTAACACGGTCCTGGGGTCTGGCTGCACTTCCACCTGGCCTTATAGAATGGGGCATTGAGGTTAGTTTATTTATTTTATTTATAATGCGTCAGAGTAGCAAGCAATGAAAGCAGAAGCTTTCCTAATTTCATTTTTTAGTCTGATACCTTCCCAAAACATGCTGAATTATCAACAGAACGAAGCAGATGTTTTAGCAGGCTCAGGTTACTTACAAGCAGGGGTATGAACATGAGGTTTTGGTCTGATACTCATTTGCCAAACAGCTGTTGTAGCTTAAGCTACTATAGGGGAACCATGTACGTGCTCCTGCTCTTGTCTCAGTGCAAAGTGAACCTGGTTTGCGTGAGGGATAGGGATGCCCTTCTTCTGACTTCAGCTGTGTTGCCTGAAGATATTGCTGCTCCCTGCCTGCTTCAACTGCCCATTCCCTATCCCTTCTCCTTTACCCAAGGTCTGTTTTTTCCCTTTTTTTTTTTTAAAAAAAAAAAAAGAAAAGGTGATTTAATCATAGTATTCCAGAGCACCAAGTAGATCAGCTGAGCATTGAAGCTCCTGCAGTTGGTGCTGTGTGGTGCAGAGGAGATGGAGAGAGGCAGCTGGGGTGGGCAATTTATCACCCAAATGGATGATTGAGTTTGTAGACTTGAGTGAGCACAGCAGGCAGAGGGAGGAGACCTTTCCTTCAGCTGGTAAAGCTGGAAAAAAAAGTTGGAAAAGGAGGTGTCTCCAGTCTCTTCCCCAGATCTGTATTTTACTCGTGTCCATTTTACATTGCATTTGAATGGACAGTGCTCTCAAAGGTGTTTGGCTGCAGCATCTTAGAGAAGGGCAGCAACAGACAGTGAAAGGACACTAAATTAAATAGCCCCAGCTGTTTTGCAGGCTCTCTGTGAGTGCCCAGGAACATCTGTCTCTGCTTTGAAAAGCTTCAACAAATATAATTTCAAGCTGACTTCAGTGTTGTCTGTTATGGAAAAGGGATTTACTGGGGTGGGGAGGAGAAATATACGTCTTCTGTGAAGGCTGAGTGAAGCAGAGCTGCTTTTATTGTACAGTAGTCAGCAATCATTAAACTGAGGAACAGATTATTTCTGAAAATCATGTATAGTTAGATGAAAAAATGAATTAGAGAAACAAAACTTAGTAAGATTATCTGCTTTAAAATACTGAAGAAATCTATTAATATTTAAGTGGCTGGTTTTGCTGTAGTCAACTTGTTTAATCCATAAAAATGACTCTATTCTTTTCCAAGGTTTTATGCTAAATAGATGAAAAAAGAATTCGCAATAACAACCAAAAAAACGCTGATAATCCTTATGCAAACCCATGCTAGAAAATTTTTGCTTTCTAGCACTTTCCTTCATGTTTTTTTTCTTTTTCATATTGCACTCCTGCAGAGTTTGAAATGTATTCAGTTCCACATTATGATATGGGTTTAAAAAAAAACAATCTAGCAATGGATCTCATTGTTTTGTTGTTGAAATGTTGCTTATACTTTTCTCACCCTGAGAAAACAGGGAGTACTGTTCCAACAGGATGTTTTCCCCTTTGTGTTTACATTTGTCATCTTTGCACTCGGCCGTAATCAGAAAAAAAAGCTGGCGTGCAACTGAAGCGGTGCTGACACAGTTGAACTTCAGAAAATTTGTGATGCTTGGAAAATGGCCCATCTGTCCGAAATGACCTAAAAAGTAATATGCAATTGTTTAAAGCTTTTGTGCTTTGCCATTAAAACAGGCAGCGGCAGATGCCCAGTCAGAAAGGCGGAGAGCTGAGCGTGTGCAGCGGTAATGCTGCTGCTCCCTGGCAGCACGTGAGAAGAGAAGCGCTGCTCTGTGCTGTCCCCTGGCCAAGGGATGCTGCTCACTGACATTACCCAGGTTGGGATTCAGAAGCAGTAGCAGCTTACAGCTCTGTGCATCTCACAGACACGCTGCTTCCAGGGCTGAGGATCGGAGCACTGAACTCATCCAACTGCAAAAACCGGTGAACGGGAGTTTCTTTTAACTTTTTTTTTTTTTTTTTTTTTAACTCATCATGTGTTCCTAGGAGTGGCTTTTTGGAGTTAGAGGGATGGGAGTGATGGCAAGGACCAGCCAGTCTGCTAGGACTGCTGGTAGATGCTTTTATCTGGACTATACCTGCTGGTTTCATTTCTTTCCTAAAGGAAAAGAGCAGAAAATCCAGTTATTTCCAAGTTATTCAAACACCTCACTTCTTCCAGTGGCTGGGGATAGCTTAAGCTTGTGGTAGAAAGGTGTGTATTTCAACGGTTTTATCTCAAACAGTCCCCCCAGAATGAGCTTGCAGATGCATCTAAGTCTGTGACAGTGTTAGCTCTGTCCTCATTTTATACGTGTTTCTTTAAGCAGAACCTTGTTCAGCTGCTACTGTATCCTCCTGCATGAATGTTCGTGAGGCCATTCAGTGAATCAGATCAGGGTGTTTGGCCAACTTTTAATAATTATTTTTCTTTCCTTCTCTTTTTCTTTTTTATTTCTAACATGCCCCTGCCCGCAGCCGTCTCTTCTTCAGGCTGTCCTGATGTCTTCAGGATTTGTTTTTAGCAGAGTTCCTGCTCTTTATAAAGCTCCTATGGCTCTTAGCAAATGAACTAGCTCTGACCTTAAATCAGTCTTGGGTTCATGTGAAGCAGGTTCAAGCCCCAGATGGCCTGTAGCCTTTTTTGTTTTACAGCAACACTGTCACAGCCTGTCACTGGCCTGCAGTGCTGCAGTCGTGTTCACGCATCCCTTCACCATGCCAAAAAAGCTTTCATAGGTACAGACACTTACAGGTCACTGTAAGAGCAGCCAGTTCTTCAGTCTTGAAATGCCTCCTTGTGCAACTATAGAAACGAAAGAAAAATATGTCCAAATGCCCAAGCAGGGCATGTCCCTGTTTGCTGTGGAGGGATCCTGTTTCCAGCCTGATCTCACTTTGCTTCTTCCCCAGAACAAGTACTGATGCTGGAGAGCATGGATGTCCAAAGCTCCAACTACAGGGCAAGTTGAGAAAGTTATTCATAGTGACATATCTCTTTAAACTGAAATCAAATAGGATTTTGCTATTTAGAAAATACCAGTGGTTTTTTAGATTAACGAGAAGAAAAATATCAATTAAAATACTTCTTTCTTGATCCAAGTGCCAAAAACATTTAAAAAAAAAGAGATTTAAAACAAACCAATAGAAACTCTTGTTTGGCAAAGAAAACAACTGAAAGTAAACAGAGCAGTATTAATTATATCCACATTTTACTTGTAGGGAAGAGATTAGCACTTGGAAATTTTTTAATCATAACCAAGCCTTGAGCTTGAAAAGTGTGCCAAAATGGAGTTTGGGCTGAGGGTAAATATGATTAAGTAGGGGAGGGATGTTACAGGATTATTGTAGAAGTCCTCACAAGAAGTTTTATATACCCAGGAATTTCAAAGCTTATATTCCACTGAAAAAAGTTCAAACATGGTAAAGGATGTTCATACAAGTTACGTAAAGAAAGTAGGAACATGATTTGAAGTCTAGAAAACCTGCTTGCTTGCATCTTTAAGAAACTACCAGCTTTGCTCTTTTTTTGTTTCTTTTTTCCTTTTTAGCTTTAAGTCATTGTTTCTAAAGGCTTATGGTTATCATAAAATGGAATAATTTGTATCACTTGAAAAGCTCAAATAAGTGAACAGTGATTGTGTGGCACATGTATGGTACCCAGTAAGGCCTTCAAGACATCCAGGATATTGGCTGTGATGGTGGGTGATTTTTATACCATCCAAGCCTACAGCTCTTTTCAAAAGACAGATGTGAAGCTGTTGGTGGACACCTGTGATACCAGGCCACCATCTCAACCAGCAAAAAGCAGGGATGAAAACCTGAAGATATACTTTGCCTTGCACAGGCTGCATTAAAAACACATGTGGGCTCTTTGGCTGCCTGTTTCACTCACTCTTACCCTCCATAAAGAAGCAATTTTTCATCGCAGAACAGTTTTCATTCTGCTGCGTGCTAGAATTTTTATATCTGATTATCTTAAGAAATGTAGTTATGAACTCCCAGTGCATTTTAGTAGAGTACTTGTGCTGCTTCGTAATAATCATATTGTCCAGAAATTGAATTCAGAAAATGTTAGCTTCTTCGAAGATGATGAAAGTATGCGTGTTGGGGTAGCGTTAATGCTATTGCAGTTGTACGTGTGGTTCTCAGGGCGAGGTGTAACACCCTGTGGTGGACCAGCCAGTCTGTTAGCTGCAGTACTGCTGGAAGGAGAGCCAGGCTGTCAGCACACACAGCTTTCTACAGGTCATTGAAAACTTGTCTGGTTTTCATCTAATCTAGCTGCTACAACAGAAGATGTGGTTCTGATATAAACCTTGCTTTGCTTGTGTGTAACACATAAGCTAAATCCCTTCTTGGGCATCCCGGGCAGCTTCAGGACCTGCAGTGCTCTCACCAAGCCCACAGCCACTGAAGCTGTCATAGAGGATGTGAGGTGTGGGAGAATTTATTCCTGTATGTCATTATGCCCTCCCTCTTTCACCAGGCCACCACTGGTGTTTCAGTCCTCATCCCAGTGAGCATGTGAGAGTTTTACATGAGTAAAGCAGAGCAGGGATGAGGATCCCCCCTTTGGCCAGTGATTCTTCTTCAGTCTCAGGGTAGGCAGCATGTGTAGGCTCAGTTTGGGACAGGCACCCAACCCAACACACCTGTGGTTCACGTTTGGTAGCTATCCCAGCAGGGCAACGTGAGGAGGACACGATGTGCACTGCTGGTCGTCCTCAGTGAGGTTCTGTACGGGTTCAGGCCCTCAGCTCCCAGCCCCGTGAACCCTGCAGGGGTGCTCAGAAATGTTGCTGGGCCTGTAGGTGCCTAAGGCACCTTGTGCCTCAGGGGCTGGGCTGCAGCAAGCTGCAGTTCTGAAGACTTTAATTCGTCCGTGATCCTCCCTGAGGGTCTGGCACCCCTTTATGGATCTTTCTGGCCTAGAAAGTTTTTCTCAGCCCGCTCCTTGGCTGCACTTGAGAATACGGTTTGCATACCTTTCTCCTCAGGCAGTGATGAGCAGACAGATAATCAGACAGATAATTGCAGAGGTATTCGTTAGCTGTCAGGCACTGGCGGGTGGTGTTCTGAGGCACTTCATAAACAGGTACTTTCATGAGCACAGCCTGGGCTGTGGGTCTTCCCGGTCTTATGGGGTAGCAGCAGACTGGTGTGGCCCCTCACCTGTTGATCCTGTGCCCTCCACCACAGAGGTCACCACCTTGGCAAAATGCAGCTTTTCTGTGTGTGTAAGAAAAAAAGATCCTTGCAGAAGCTTCTGTAACCCTCACACGTCAACAGCCCAAGCAAGGGACAGTCTGACCCTTGTGTCTGCTAATATTTTATTTTCCTCTACACCCTGCTTCCCCCTTTACGTATCCATATAAACATCTGTGTCCTCACCTACTCTTTATGATCGCATTCTATGTTTTTGTTTTCCAAGCCAACTTGCCAGACATTTGAAATCTATCACCTGTGGGAGTGTGCAGTCAAGTTTCAGGCTCCTGCATCCCAGGCTGGTCTCTGCTGAGGGGCTGCTCATCACAGGCCATCACCCTCCCTCCCAAAAGTCTTGGGGTGCTTTCAGTGAGTGCCCACATCTTCCCAGGGTTGCTTCAGCAAATAAGCCTAGGGAGGCTTATTTGCTTTCACAGTACTTGTGTCTGAGGGCACTCAGCATGGATACTGCTTGAGTTTTGCAACTGAATTCCTAGTTCATCAAAAGGTTTTGTTCTGTGAAGTTGACATTTCATCTACCTGACAAGCCTTTTTTTCTTGGCCACAACTATATGTGGAAGGTGTGTACATGGGAAGAGAGCTTTGAGACATTTTGGCAAAGTCCTTCACCTTCCTGAAGTTTATGTTGCTATCAAGGATACTGGAAACTTTCACCCTGGTCACCTTATGTGGCTGATGTGCTGCACCCAGCAATGCAATGTGGAGATAAGGAGCTAGAAAGGCTCATTTCATTAGAGCCTACTCCATCCCCAGCCTGTGACTCAGCCAATATACTTGATTTCTCTGCATTCTCATTTCCCGTTAAAAAAAAATAAGAAAATTTGACTTTATACAAGACTGCAAATATTGCCCTTCTTTTATTAACTCTGGAAAAGTAGAAGAGGAATTCTTGTAACTCTGTAAATGTCACAGCATGAACTTCTCATTTAAAGTGTCACCTAGTGGCTGGATGGAAGTTTTGCATTCTAAGTTAAATAATAATCGGTACCATCATATATATTTAACAGCCATAAAGGCCAATCCTTATGCACAATAATTGAGAAAGATGCATTTCATCTTCTGTTGAGCTCGTTAAAATTCCTTTTTAAAGCGTTTAATTCAAGCCCTAAAACTTGTACTGAACTGCATGACCAAAGGGTCAGGAACACATTATTTCTACTTTATTCTTTCTTCTTCTGATGAGTAAAATGGCAATTAATTGCTAAAAAGTTAATTGCCAGTGATCCCAGCAGTGAAATTTTCCCTGAACAAAATCATTAAACCTTGTTTATGCTAATAAGTTCCTTGTGCATCTGTGGGGTGGCTTCGGGCAGAATCCTTGTTACAAAAAGATGATTGTGCATCTGAGTATGTGGTCAGTTCAGAGCTACTGGAAATTGTGTCTTACATAACACATAAGAAAAATATTAGCAGTTTCAGAGTCATTGTCGTCTATAGTTCTCAAAGGACATTATGGAGGAGGTTAAATAATATAAGATACTTGTAGTGTAGACCAGAACACTTAAAATGAGCTCTGTTAACATGAGATCGTGCAGTTTACAAGCTCCAGAGATGTTATATGAATGAAAAAAAATGAAATGTGTATTTTAAATTCAGTAGAAGAAGTCTATGTTGCTGTACGTTTTGGTTTTGTTTCTTGCTTCATTTTTCTGGGTGGTCATTTTAAACTTCTGTAGGAACTTTCTTTTGAAAGAACTGAGCACCTGCATGATAGGAAGATATGCAGGAGCTGTAAGGGCTCAGCATCTCTGAAATTGAGATTGGATATATTGGCTTGGTCACTCAATATTGGTAACTAGATTTGAAAACTCAGTTGTGTTTTGCCTGGATCACTTGGTGACCTGAGGGTCCCAGGCTGGAGGAGAGCTCAGTCTGCTGATTCTCATGCTTTGCCCGTCAAACTGTGAACTTCATCAGCTGAGATATGTAACACCATTGTGTAATTTTGTGTGTGACACCTTTGGTTTCCCTTCTGCTGCTGTCATGCACTTACCTAGTGTACTTACCTAGTAAGTGGGTGAAGGTGTTTAATCACAGTATATACCAGATGCTAAGAGTGAATAATGTTATAGGAACTTCTAGTAAAAATTGTGGTCATTACTTTTCTCTAGACCTCTGTGCACAGCGTGCAGTTTTGTGTCTTTTTTTTTTTTTTTCCCTAGAAAAATCTGCCTTCAGCACACAATGCAACCTATACTTCAGCTGCTTATTTCATTTTCCACTGAGCTAGTGATGAAGTGAACATCAGAAGATGGGTCTTGACTTCACATCCCTGCTCTGTGCAAGGAGAGGAATACACTGTCCTGGTATAGCTAAGATTGAGGTCTTCCCAGACTAATTGCATTTCCCTGAGGCTTGCAGTGCAAAGATGCAGCTCCACAAGGGAGCCACTTTGGTTAAGAAATTGCATAAAAAAGGATCAGCTCCTAGCCAAGGGTGGCAGGCAGATGAGATGTGGGTAGAAAGAGGAGCCTCTGCCCTGCAAAGCTACTTAGTGGGGAGGGACAGATATTGCAGCAGGTAAAAGGTACTTCTCAACAAAGCTCCGAATTGTATGTGCTTGATATTGCAAGATGGTTTAAAGAAAATTATAACATGTTCCTTCATGCCAGTATCAACATGACAAGGTCCCAGGGGAAGCGAAAAGCCTGTCCATAGGCTTACCAACCCTGACTCTGTCCCTTTAAATGTCATTGTTAGTAAATACTTTGATGAAAGGAGCTCTCACCAGACAAAAAAGTGGCGAACTACACTGGTAAATAATTTGCCTTGGCAAACAATATTTAAGCCGCCGATTTCAACCATAATTGTGCTCAGCATTATCATCTGCTTTGTAAATAGAAGTACTTATCCGAACAGCTGAGCTTTCTGCTGTCGTTGATGAAAATGGGAAAATGTGGGGCAGAGGGAACGTGCCGCTTCCTTTCCTTTCTGCAAAGCTGCGGTTTCCAGCTCTTCCGATAAAACCGTGCGTTTCCATCGCTCTGTGCCTTGCAGGAGGCTAGAGCTGTAAAAATACCCCTGTGCTCCCAGCACGTCCTCAGCTTGGGGCACTCGGTTCTGCAACCCAGCCAGGAACTTGAGCAGCGACCGTGCAGCATGAGAACAGTGCCCAGGTTGCTGCCCTGTGCTCGTCCCACCGCACAGAAATGCCTGCGACGTTTTGTGCCACTCGAGGATGGCGTTGGGGCTATTTTCATTTCACAGCCTGGGTGAGCTTTCCCCCCTCCCCTTCTTCTTCTCTGAGCCAGATGGAGACACATTTGGTTTCTCTTTTACCCATGTTACTTCTGCGAGAAGAATAAAATGAGCAGGAACAGCTATTGGCCGCAGCAACAGAAGAAAGCCCTGCTTTGCCAGAGGAAACCACATAAAAGCGTGCGTGTGTGTGTTTGGGGGGAGGGCGCAGCGAGGGATGATGCCTGGAGCTTCTTGCACTCGGAGCTGCGATTTGTGAGTGAAACATGATGAAATCACCCCCTGGACAAATCACACGAGCCTGTCAACCTCACCAGGTGGGATTACTTGTAGCTAATAGCCCGAACTCCCAGAGCAAACAGAGCTCTGTGCTCACTATAAAGCAAAAGGGACGGTACTGCACGGGCTTTTCAAGAATCCTCTAGTATGGCTAAGAAGGGCTGCTTCCACTTACACCAGGTAGGGGAGGAAAGGAGCGTGTTTGCTTTTAGAGGAGGAGTAGCCCGTCTCTCCTGAATAAGGTCCTACAAAAAGGAGCGTTTCAGCTTCAGAAAGAGATGTTTTATTCATAACCCCCTTCTGGTTTGTGCTCCTCTGAAACGGTGACTGTCAGCTGCTGCTCCAGTGATGGGAACTGCAGTGCTGGGGAGCTCGAATGTACAGGGACCGTCTCTGCCCTTCTAATCATAATGCTCGTAGCTTGGAAGTCCTGGCTTTTGCACAGTTTGATCACTTTGCTGTTTTGCTTTTGCAGGTTATATCTTTATTTGCTTTTGCCTTTGGAGTAAATGTCTGCATGGGATTTACAACAAATCGCTTTAGGAGATCTGAAGAATGGGATGAGGGCCCAGTCTCAGGTACAGTAACGGACGTAAATTGTACATCGCAATACCCTTATGTTATATACGGCGGTTAGAAACCACTCCTACGCCGAAACAGTAGTTTGCTTGTTCCTTTTACCTCTAGGATATAGAGAAGAAATAACTTACTGAGCCTGAGTCAGTTGACCTTTGGGACTCACCTATAGGTCTCCTATTTACTTAAACTTTTGCTCTGTGTGCATGTGACTATGGAAAATCTAGCTTATTTTCGGATTGAGCGCCACCAGTATCGCAGAGATCGGTCTCCGTAGCTGCTTCATTGTGCTTGCGAAGTTTTGTGCTGCGTGCGGTTTCCCTCTAGAACTAACAGAAACGCCCCGTTTGCTTTAAGGGTGCTGGTTGCATTTTGGTAGCTATTGAAGCGGTTTCTCTAATCTTGAGTAATGCTTTCAAGAACGCGCTGGTGAGAAAAGCTTTTGGCATTTCTGCGTCTCCTGAGGTCATGCTGGTTTGTGAACAGTAGACGGCAGACATCTGACGGCGGCGAGGGCCGAGCAGGTGTTCGTGTCCCTCGCCAGCAGATGTGCTGTCAGGGGTCGGCTGTTTGCCTTTGGAGGAAAGCAAGAACATGCCACAGAAGGGACTGTTGTTCATGTTCTGGGGCAGTGTAGGGTTTTGTGAGCTCAGGCATAGTCCGAGTAGAAAAATATATAAAATGGAATACTAGTCTTTTTTCTTAAAAAATAAAATGAATGTAGGCTTGACTTGTGTCTCTATTCCTTCCTTCGGCAGGAGAAAGGGAACCTGTGGTCATTGACTTAGAGCTGGTTAGTTTAACCAAAGTGAGAAGGATGCAATACCCATCTGTAATGATAGCCTGTGAATTTTCATTGTAAACTTTTTTATGATGTCCTGAGGTTGTTGTGTGCCTGGTAACAAATGTGTGTCCTCCCCTTCCTTGTCTTTCATGAGAATTAGTGTCTAATCACAGCCACAGTTGGGGTTGCTGATCACTGAGCAGAGGCATTTTAGGTAACTGAAGAGATACTGGTGGTTGTTTTTGGTATTTATATAACAGCAAAACAAATTTGCTCGTAAATCAAATGTATTACTAATTTTATCTTCTAGTACATAAACTCTAGAGTGGTTGGGTAATGTGTGTAGTAGTGACATGAAGGATTTGCATTTCATGTCTTCAACACCTGGCTGTCGATTGCTTTGCTTTTGATGGTGACTGTGCAGGTTTTAGGGCAGGGCTGCTTTGTACCGAAGTCCCAAAGGTCCGATCCCGGGGACCCACTGCAGCTCGACATTGCCAACTCTGCTGAGCCCACCAGCACCGTTCAGTGCCACCAGGGCTGGGAACAGTAGCTGTGTGCTGTTTCCAGTAGCTCACCATCCCAGGAGAATAGTAAGAAATACAGGATATCTCCCCAAAAGGCAGGAGATGTGGGTTATTTTGGGGCAGTCTATTGAAAAGGTGCATATGGCTGAGATTGAACCAGAACCTGGCATTGATGTAGTCCACTCTAAGGGGCAACAATGAGGACAAAACCCTCTGTTACTCTTTGTTTCCTTGTGCATTTGGGAAGCCTGGTTACTTTTATTGCAGTAAAAAAAATTGGATGTGAAAGCAAAGAATAAATTATTATTGCTACATCTGTCTGAAGAAGAAAGTAAACTGTTATGCTAGAAAGGTGTCTTTTTAAATAAAATTAAAGCACTGTGATCAAAGAATTTTTTTTAGGCATTAGGTTCGTGTAGTTGCACGACTTTCAGTTGTACTTCATCAGAAGCCTAGTGCTGTGAACTATCCAGAATGAAAGATTGCTGTATGTTCTTTTTCAACTTCACTCTGTCTTGGCTTATTTCCAAGTTTCTTAGTGTCTAGAACTAATTATTTTGTGCTGACAAAACTCTGTCTCTTTACTAACCATTGCTGTATATTACCAGTTTGTTACTTTTACAGGGGTATGCCATGATTGTAGGCGAACTTCAGTTTTTATCTAGTATAGAACTCCTCTACGAGTCAAACCGGTGTTTTATTTTGTTTTGTTTTCCATAGTTCATTATACATGCATGTCAAAGAAGTACCATCATGCCTAAAAAGTTCTCTTGATCTCTTTTGATAGCGTATAGATATGTTTGATATTTGTACCCAACAAACAATTTTTTGACTTCAAGTCTTTAAAAAAAAGAAATTAAGAGTACCAAGGCTGCTGTTCTTCATAACTTTGCTTTTGTAAGTTACTTACTGTATGAACCTTCCAGACTTCTTGGTAAGTACTTCCAAGGAAAATGACTTTAGCAGTCTCCTGAAGCATATTCCTTAGTCATGGTAGGATGATAGCTTCAATCTTGGAAGGAGAAGCATTGATGTTTTTCTGTTCCTTCTCACTGCATTTTTAAGCGTGACACTAAACCCAGAATTTATTGTCTTGGAACAGCTAGAATTGTTTTGTTTTCCTTAAGTGACTTTTCATTGAAATTTTATTAACTGCAATGACATAATGGAAAAGTGAAATGCAAATTCATAATTTGAATATTACATAGCAAAACTGGTGCTTTAGGTGTTTTATGTAGGTATTTAAGTGATCCACATAGGTTCCATGTGGGATCCCAAATTGCATACTCTTGCCAGGTAGCCTCCTTCCTATAACGGCTGTGTAAGCATGTCTGTATTTTGTAGCCCTACAATTGAAATACTACTGGAAGTACATAGAGTTGATAATTATTTTTTAATGATGTAATTAGATTGAATCAGAGCAAGTAGTTTGATATGGTGCATTCCCAGGTGAATATAACACATTTACAATGGAATTGTAATAACCTTCATGGTCTGAATCAGGAAGGCAGTATTGCCCTATATAACTTTTTTCTCTAATATATGATGTGAGAGATAATACTTAGATGGTTACTTTGAGCCTAGTGGCAAAAAAAAAAAAAAGGCATGGAAAAGGATATGAAAAGCTCTACGTATTAAAAAAGGAGGGGAGGATCTCCATGGGGAGGCCCCTCTGCATGCTGCATGGAGGCAGGTCTGATTGCAAGAGCTGTGGAGGGATGCAGGAATTTTGAAAAGTATTTTGAAACTGTATAAGTTTGTTCTGTACAAAGTCTTCAGTGAATTTGAAAATGCTCACCATGAATGGAGCTCCTGATGATATATTTTCCAACTCTTCTACATGCACCAGTACCCATGCCATGGCATTGTGCACGACCTGAAAATCATGGTCTGGCTGCAAAGGCAAGGTCAGTCGTGGTAAACAAAGGATTGATCTTAATCTGTTCAGAGATCAGGGGAGTTAAACCACATCCTCTTTTGTGTTGCTATGTGGAAGGTGTCCTGCATTGACTTAGGAGGTATAACTTGAATTTGCTAAGGAATTTGGGATAATTTGTCACATCGCTAATAAAGAGGATGCCAGACGATGTGGAAAAAAATAGCAAATAAGGGAGCTGGGCTAAACCATTCTTATGTGAAATTGAAACCCTACTTACAGTCATAGAAAGTGGAGCTAGAGGGGAGCTTGACCAGCTATGTAGACATTCTCTATATCCCAATACATGGGCATTTATTTCTGAAGTGCTCCTGACAGATCTTGGTATATAACTTGTTCTTCAAATCTCCAAGATCAGAGATTGCACAGCCTCTGTAGGCAATTTGTTCCAGTGGTTTCCTGATAAATGATTTGTACTTTACAACAGGTGGACATTCCTTGAAATACAGTTGACACTGTTATTCTGTAATCTGCAGTCAGGTTTACACCTTCTTTTTCCTAAACACATGCTGATGTGTGTTTCTTGACCTTCTGAAATGGTCTCCCTCTCATTCCTTCGAAATGAAGAGGGCAATGCCAGTGTAAGGAATATATAGTTTGTGGTTGTATGTAATACCTTTGAGTTCAAATTTGCAGCTTACTAGATCTGTGGTTATGTTACCTAGCTTCCAAAGGGAAAGTAGCAGAAGAGGCTAAATAACAAGTGTTCTTTAGTAACAGATTTTCAGGAGCATTTGGCACAAAGCAGCTGTCCTTAAGAATAAGGAGCAAGACTACATCTCTCTGAAAATGTGAGCATTGACATACTTTGAAACAATTCTCATGTGATTAATTTCTAATGTAGATTTGTGGCCTGTTTATGTGACAGAAAAAAATACTGGTCTGTGTGTTGCCAGCATAGATAAGCCACCTTTAGCCCCTCGGAGCTCCCGATGGCCAGAATATTGATGGCTCTTTAAAAGCATCCTTGCAAAGTATGTACCTGCAGAGTGAAACTTCACTGTGGCTATGCTGGTACTTGCTTTTAGCAATGCTCACCAGACTGAAAGTCAAACAAAAGCAGAGAGACACAGTTGCCCACCATTACCTTTTCCAGAAGTCATATGAATGTGCCTTGCTACTATCATGATCCATGGCTGCAGCCATTGTAGGTTTGCTCCCTCCCCATTATATTGCTGTAGGGTTGATTTACTGCCCAGTTTGCTCCTTGAAGTGTTTTATGCTGGTGCTGCTGGTGCCAGTACCACTCCAAGGGAAACGATGGACCAGTAGTGCTGGGGATGGGAAGTGGTAGGATATAAGCTATGTCACCTCCAGACTTCCCCTCCATCTTCTTTCCCAGCCATTTTTACAGTGTTGGGATAAGGTCATCATGTTTGGAAAGAGATTTTTCCTCGGTTTATGTGGAGACTGAACTTTCAGCTATGTAAAAGAGTAGGGAAAAAATACATGAAAGAAAGATCAGAGCAACTGTTTCCCAAAAGTGTCATTGCATCAGTTCTCTTAAAATCATACAGCTAATCATGGTGAGGTTTGCCAAAACCAAAACGTGGTCTAAAAGAAAACAAACTCTAAGACAATTTCAAAGACTTAATTTTAATAGGTCTCTCAAAGAACAAATGTCATTGTGAAATATTCCTTGGAACACCTCTGCTTTTAAATAATAACATGAATTCATCTCAGTTTATTTCATAAAATGACATTAACCCTAGAGAGTAGCACACAACCTTCCTGTTTTACATAAGCTGCTGTGTAGGACTCTTTGATAAGAAAAATGTATAAGATACTAAGTTTTGAGAAAATAGCAGGGAAGTACACACCAGCTCTGACAATAAGGGCCCTTACTAATTGGTTATTGAAGTCTAATGCATTATTCATGGTTTTCAGACTGGCAGTCCTCCATTTAGTTATACACATCAAATACATTATCTTCTTTTATACTTATATACTTCTGTACTTTGTTTAATTTTATAATTTAATGCTCTGCAGAAGTCCACCAAAAAGTTGTGCTTTACTTCTGCATTAACTTATAGAGCATCTTACAGTTTTCGTTCATGCTTGACAGTGATTTGGCACCTTCAAGTAGAGCAAACCAAGTCCTGCTGACTGCATGTAGATTAATTGCAGTCCTTTACTATGCGAACTGCCCAGCCAGCCATGAAAATGTCACTTGGTTTCTGAAAACAAAGGCCTGCTTCTGAGGAATAGCTGCAGCTCCTGGAATTGGCCTTGGAGACTTCAATACATTTCTGCTAGTAATCTCTTGATTGTTACAGAGGTAAAGCCAGGTCCATTTCTTTGCAGGATATTATCACAGCATGCTGCTTCCTCATTCTTTTCCCCCCAAAAAGAGCTGCCTTTTTGGATTTTTAATCTTTTATATATATATATATATATATTGGCTTCTGCAAGCAACCCTTCCCCTCTCCCCGCTCCCTTCCTCTCCCTAAGCAGGCAGCTAAGGTTTCACTCATCCATGTGGCTCGGGGCTGAGCCACCTGTCCCACCACTGCTGGTCTGACAGATGTTGCCCTGTTTCTTGTTCCACACAGTCCTGTCAGATTCCCCCTGGATCAGTACCTCTGGCTCCTGCAAAAACAGATGCTTTGAACTTCAAGAGGCAGAGCCTCCTGGCTGCCGCTGTGACAACCTGTGCAAGAGCTACAACAGCTGCTGCTTCGACTTTGATGAGCTGTGCTTAAAGACAGGTACGATGGGTCTCCTGCCCTGCACTGGCAGGTGCTGATGACGCCTGGCTTATGCGAGCGGTTGGGACTGGCTGCTATAATACAGTGCTCCCTGCTGTAACCTGTGTCTCCTCCTTACCTTGCCTTGCCTTGCTGGCTAGGCTTGGCTTAGCCCATAACGCAGCCCACGTGTCCTTACAAGGAGCAGTAGGGACATGCACCTATTGCTCCTCACTGCTGGGCTTCTGCCATGGTTTCTAGGGCAGAAAAAGGCAAGGTACTATTTGTACTACCTGGAAAGGAGATCTGATACTCATTTACAAACAATAATCAGCGTTCAGGCACCAGTTGTCCCTCCAGGTTACAATGAAGAGAGCCATGGTACAGACTGGAGGCTGGTCTCTCAGTGTTATCCATCCTTTTTTTCTCCCAGGTGATAACTTAATATTAGGGCAATTCACACTCGCTTGTGGATTGTGCATTGTGAAAGCACCTCTGAAACTGGGAGTGTTGAAGCGGTGCAGGTCCCTTCAGAGGTGGCAGGCTGGGTTTGTTACCATTGCTCCAGACTCTGATTTCCAGATGTCAGGATGCATATAACACACTGGTAAAAACGTTTACCTTCAATTCATTAGAGCCTTACCTTCAATTCATTAGAGCCTGGGGAAAGGAAATACAGCACTGTGTTCATTTTCCGTTTTTCATGACTCATAGGCAAGGGAAACTTCAAAGAGGTCCATGAGTTATGTTTTATTTCTTAATAGTGCACTTAAATTATTAGTTGTACCTATCTCCTTGAATGTTTGCTTAGTGGTCAGAGTTGACACAGGTGCCTTCTACTTCTGCTGTTAAACCTTTCCTTGCTTTATCAAGGAATTACACTTACTAAGCAGCCAGAAGAGAAATCTAATGACTGAAAATATCATTGTTCATGGATGGGCAATGTTTGAGAGAACTTCCTCATTTCTGTTTATGAGGATATTGTTTGAATAACATGGTACCAAATCTCAGTACTGTGATTCTGTAATCCAATATAAAAGAAATGGTTTGGTTCCAGGCCAAGAAGTTCTGAATTTTAAGCTGATGCTGTTTTGTCCCAGTGTAAATGACTGTAGAATGTGAGGTTCTGAAGACTTTCAGCACATTGCAAGATGTTTGCTCCCAAAGAACAGACTCTCAGTTCCTCAGTCTCCTGTCCAGAGAGTACAATATGCATTTATATGTATGGTTAGCTGCATAGCCCTTAGAACCGTGGTGTAAATTTTCTTATAATCCCACGAGCATTTATGAAGACAATTATCACATGTACAATCTGTAAATATTACATATTTATAGGAAAAAAAGCCCCAAATTAAGGAGAAATGGGGAATGAAAGAAATTGCTTGTGTGTGTGTGTTTTTTTTATTTTATTTTTAACTGGGTGCATGTTAACTGAAGTGATCTTTTCAGTTTCCTATTGGCTGGGACAGGACACATGTGGGAAACCATATGCTTATATCCTCAGGCCCTATTCTAAAGCGTAGCAATGTGCTGACCTGGAGAGAACGCCATAATTTAGACAGGCCCTTAGATCCTAACTTCATTTGCAAGATGAGAAGAGCAGGAGTGTTTTACAGCTGCTGCGCCATGCTTCTCCTTGAAGTGCTTCAAACTTTGCAGCTGGTGCTGAATCTCACCCGCTGAGGTATTAGAAAGTTCCTTCTGTCTCTGTGAAGAACCGACGGGAGTATAACATCAATTTGTATCCACATAGTCTCTTTTCATCTTTCTCTCATTTCCCACTGATTGAACTGGGGACTTGAATAGAATTGGGTGAAAAAGAATGAATTACCCAAGAAAAATCAGCATTCCTACTTTGTGTTCCAGGCCCTCCATTTATCTTTCAAGAGCCTTTCTTGACTTTTCCTTTCCACATCTTTTCTGGCATTCAGGTTGTACAAAGCCTGGAGTACAACACCCGAGGGTAGCAGAAGCACTTGTGTGTGGTTGGAGGAGCCCTCCTGCACCTGCAGGACACACAAGGGTCCTTTTTGTTTCTGGTTGACATGCTTACTTCAGAGGTCTTGAAACCACTAAAATGGGGCTATAAATTTAACACTCTACTCTACTTGAGGTTGGATGTAATCACTATGGCTAGAGTGAGTGCTTTTTGTTTTGATTATAATCTCTCATTCTTGCTTACTTTGTGAATATTTTAGCTCGGGGCTGGGAATGTACAAAAGATCGCTGTGGAGAAAACAGGAATGATGACAATGCTTGTCACTGCTCTGAAGACTGCTTAAGTAGAGGAGATTGTTGTACTAACTACCAAGTCGTTTGCAAAGGTACGTCTTTGGTCATTCTGCCTCTTATCTTTCTGAATCTGATAGAAGGCAGCCCTGTGGGTAAAGAATTTTCTTCTAAAGAAGGAAACCTCTCCTTGTTTTGCTCTGATTTTGGGGAGGAGGGATGAAAAACAGGGATTTACATTTGTGATTTTTGCCTACAGGAAAGCTGTGGAGGGACTCTTTATCAAGGTGTGCAGTGATAGGATGAGGAGTAGTGGTTTTAAACTAAAAGACAATAGATTTAGATTAGATATAAGGAATAAATTCTTTACTCTGAGGGTGATGAGGCACTGGACCAGGTTGCCCAGAGAAGTTGTGGATGCCCTATCCCTGGAAGTGTTCAAGACCAGGCTGGATGGGGCTTTGGGCAACCTGGTCTAGTGGGAGGTGTCCCTACCCATGGCAGGGGGGTTGGAATTAGATGATATTTAAGGTCCCTTCCAATGCAAACCATTCTATGACTCTATGATTTATTTTGGACACTAGTGGAGGTGAATGCTTCTCATTTGTTGACAGTAGAAAGAGGTTGTCTTTGCCTGTAGAGATACTGATAGAACAAGAAGAGGCAAAGGTAGACGAGTTTAAAACACAGAAATGTTTGGGTGCACTTGTCTGCATCACAGGGAAAGCCAGGGATATCTGATGGTTTCAGAAGGAATTTAACATTCCTAGATACGTTGTCTCTGTCTCTAAAACCTCTCCTACCCCTACTACAAAAGCTCCTGCTCAAACTACTTGGGCCAACACCTGTAGGCTTTGATTCTTGTGGGACAGAGGTTGCAAGAATATGACAGCTGTAATTTTCAGGTGGGTGGCACGGGCTCCAGGTGACCATATCACCTCTAGGCACGCAATGTCTGCAATACAACCTGCTCTGGCTGGTGGATTGATGGGCTGAGAAGGCTTAAGTTTCAGCTTGTACCCTGATGGTTTGGAGCATGTCCTGCCTTGCATACTGTGTCACCCATTCTGAGCAGGTCTTCTGCTGCTTGGTAATTAGCATTGTATCTCAGCTAACTCTTTGTCTTTTCTTGGTTTACTTTAACGGTGGAGAGTTTAAGGTTTGAAATTTTTTTCTTCCACACTCTTTCGGCCAACTGCATAGCTTCAGAAACTCGTAATAGTCCAGGTCCATACACTGAAAATGGGATTTTCTTTACTTGAGTTTTGCTGTTGGGAATCCAGGTGAAATAATGCATCTTCCAGCAAGTCCCTGGAGAGTACGTTCTTCCCCTTCCCAATGAGACCCAAGGCCGATATTGCTTGAATACTGGTATGGTTCTCGGTTTCTGCCTTTTTTTTTGAGCTCCCTCTTACAAGGGTCAAGACAGAGGAATTTACATGTCTTCTGCTTTAATGTACATAATCTTTGTTTAATTGGTTAATAACAAATGATCTCAATGACGCTGGCATCCTGACAGGAATAAGTGTTATGTGAGAACAGTGTTTCCTCTTTATTCGTGCTTGTGCCGATCTGAGGATAGTGTTTTTTTCTTTTTTTCTTGGAAATCGTCCCTCCACCTCCTGTCATGGTCAATTGGAATTGCTGCAGGACACATTTCCTGCAGATCTTTTCTATGGTGCTTTTTATTTTGTTCTTTTAATTGAGCTGCAGTTCCCTTAATAGTGCCAGGTTCAGGAAGTGAACCTCATTAGCTAATACTTTGTTTTTCAATTGACCTGTGAAAATGCAAGTCATAAGCCAGTCTATAGTCAGCATTCAGTAGAGAAAACCTTAAGAAAATAGTTGATTACATAAAGTAATTTTAACTAAGCTAGCTCTGAAAGAGCATTAGTGCTTTTTTTAGCTGTGCCTGAGTCTCACCTGATCCATGAGCTGATCAACTCTGTAAACCAGCTGGAAACCATTTAGGGTTGTTTTTCTTCCACAGAATGTGTTTTGTTTTGTGTCTTTAGCCAGCTGAAGCGGCTCACCAAGACATCAGAGCTGATGGGAAGGAGGGTATGAATTCACAGCCTGAAGCAGCGCTACCCTTTTTTTGGCAGATTGAAAATAATAAGTAAAACAACAACAAAACAAAACATGACTACTGTGCCTAAAGCTTTTACCACTGTTTCCCTCAGGCAAAAGTATACTCTTAACTCCAGTCTTAAGAGGTGATTCTAGCAGTGATAGTTTGGATATTCTTATCAAGTAGAATATAACCAGATCATTTGTTCAGCTTTGTGGAAGATACCTGGTCATTATTTGTTTATCATTAGCAAGAGCTAGACTTATTTTTTTGAAATTTTCTCTGAAACCTGTAGCTGTGTCCATATATATGTTTATGTATATATATGTTTATGTATATATTATGTCCATATATATATATATATATGTTTTAAAGTCTGATTTTACTTTCCTGGTAGGAGAAACCCACTGGGTGGATGATGACTGTGAAGAAATAAAAACTCCTGAATGTCCAGCAGGGTAAGTGTTTTGCTTGCAACCCCAAAGCCAAGTGCAAGAAGGCCAGTGGTCCAGCACTCTGAACATCATGTTTCTGCACTGGCCCTGTAATGCCATTGCTGAATGGTTATGGGTTGGTTGCTTTCCTGCGCTTCACCATTTGTACAATTGGGCTGATAATATTGTAGCTCGTTTGTCTTTGAGCTGTTGGATGAGTAGTGTTGTGTGAGGGCCTGCACTCTTGTCATTTGACCACCTGCTGGTGGGTTTGCCTGTTTCACTTACATGTGTAGGGAAAGTAACCAAACTCTCTTGAAGACTGTGGAGATCTTTTCCTGATTTCACTAAAATTCAGACTGAGCCACATATGAACACAGCTCAGGTCATTTTTAAAAACTGAATTTTGGATTATTAATACTGTCTTCCTTAGTGAAAGGATTTCAGAATTACAATGGGGATATACCTTGACTTAGAATAACAAGCCCAGGAATAGCACTGAAAACGTGAGAAATTCTGAAACCATTTGGCTCACTATTATGCTTAATGGTAAGCATCTGCTTAGGTGCCATGTTGGGTTGCAGCTCAGTCTGTGCAATCAAGATAGTTTGGAGGAGATTGGAGCCTCTCCTTCTCCTGGTGACAATGGCAGCTTCTTACCCCTGCAGCAGGTGACCCAGGTGTGTCTGTCCAGGACACATCTGTGCCTGCTTGGGTTCAAATCCAAGTAGAAGTAGCAAACAGAAATACAATAAAATAGCATGAAATACCATCATCTTTAGTATATGAGAATGTTTTCTGCCTCATGGAGCTCACACAAAACGCCACATGGACTTTTGTTTGTAAAGAGAGAAGACCAGCTGTCATAAAACGTGGTTTTTAATTACAGATTGTGTGATAGGGTGGGTACTCATGCATACTATTTTTTTTTCCTCTTCTCCATCTCTGTCTGTAAACATTTGCCTTTTTGGGCTGTATGCTTTTGGCTGCTCAGGGAAAATGTCTTTTATGTTGGAACGCAGCCCTTTAACTAACTGTGACCACACAACCAAACTCTGGATGTTAGTAAGCATGAAGATCATCAGTTTGTGCTTATCTGTTAAGTAAGCAAAATATTATAGACACACAGCACATGTAGTAACTATACTTGAAGTTCTCTGGAGCCTCAGTGAGCAAGTGGAAATAAAAAATAATTTAGAAATGCTGACTTACGTTCATGCTGCTTCTATTCTTCAGCTTTGTTCGTCCTCCTTTGATCATCTTCTCTGTTGATGGTTTCCGTGCATCATATATGAAGAAAGGGAACAAGGTCATGCCCAATATTGAAAAATTGAGTGAGTGCATCTGTTTTACTACAATACATGAAAGACAATCTTTTTGCAGTTCAGTTGTTTTCATTGTGTATTGAGCAACAAAAGTCAGCATGGTGCTGGTGGGTAGAAGGGCTGTGCTAAATGCAGGGCTCTTCTGATTCAAGGGTCTAATAAAGATTTTTTTGTTTGGTTTTTGTGTTGTCCCCCCGAAAGCAAAATAGCAGAAGTCCCATTTGGTTTAGATGATATCACCTGGTGGTTTGAAGCACCCTGACTAAAGCAGCATGCAACAATCAAAGAGTGGGGAGAGAGCTGCTTTGGGGACTGCAGATCAGAATCAGTGGTGTTAATTTGGTTTTGTCAGCAAAGAAATGATTCTTCAGAATGTGATATGTATCATGCCTTCTTACAGGCTAGTTGGGAGGTACCCGCAAAATGTTCCACTTGAGTCACAAACGTTAAAGACATGGGTCCTGGTTTTTGTGGTGTACTGGAGGCACTGTATATTTGAGCTTCTCAGTATAGCGTGGTAGTTTGTGTGTGTGCCCATACCCTTGAAAAGCGTGGTGGTTTTTTTGTTTGCGTGTGTGTGTTTGCTGGCTCTTGTGTTTGTGTAGCCATCTGTGGAGCTGTGGCCAAAGCCTATTGTGAAACTCCAGCCTTAGTATATTTGTCACTTAAAATTAGCCTGTGATTTCTCAAATCGTTTTGCTTAACAGCAAGACACTTCCAATGGCTATGGACACTGAAAGGAGGCTAGCTTAGAAAGGAAAACAGTCCATGGAAATCTAGCGGGTTTTGTAGTGCTGGCTGCGTTGTTTCACTTGTTTATTGCGAAGCGCAAAGTGTGTGAGTAGATTTACCACTGTCCTGCGGGAAGACTTGCCAATGTTAAGCAGCAGAATGTTCATTTAAATTGGTTAAAATTTAACCAGTTTCTGCAGCATTTTGAGTTAAAACAAATGATTCCCTGTATTTTCTTTTTTCATGTCTCAGAGCTTCACTTGCTAATGTTTGCATTCCCCATTGATTTTTCAGGATCTTGTGGAACGCATTCTCCTTACATGAGGCCTGTCTACCCTACAAAAACCTTCCCCAACTTGTACACCCTTGCTACTGTAAGTCCCTGGGAAGGAGTTTTTGTTGATAAAATGTTGCACTTCGTTGGAAATGTGGGTTGTGGGAAACAAGATTTTTTTAAAATAAAACTGCTTTGCTGTCTATCCTTTTCTGCCTTCAGTTATTTATTTTTGTTCAGTATTTTGAAGTTCTGAGTTTTCTCACTATTAAGCACAGCATTACAACTTTCCTGCTCTTTCTTATGCCTGTTTTTGCAGTTATTTGTACTGCTGTGTAATTACAGGTCATGGTTTTTCTGGGGGGGGGAAGGAACAAACAACCCTGAAATCCTACCCAGAATACAACCAGCAGTTGTTCCTTCATCGGAGTAGCTGAAGTCAGTAGGGCTGTCTTAGCAGCCGTCTTAAAATTTACAGCTGCTGAGTGTGTCTGGATGCTGCATTGGCTCTGCAGAAAAGGAGCCATCGCTTGTGTGCTCTGGTGGCACGGCTGGTGGCCAGGCTGTCCCCACCCTGGGATGCACACACGCCTTATGACAGTGCTCCCGAAGCAGCAGCCACGTTTTTTTCCCTTCTTTTTCTTCCTGCAGCCTCTGCACAAATGTTAACTCAAAAGAGAGAAGGGGATGGGAGAGGGTGGAGAGAAAGGGAGAAGAACAGAAACCTCCTAAATCACCTTTACTGATGAAGAAATTGTGATACAAAGCCTCTGGGTTATATCACAATTTTGGTGACTTGCTTTGGTTTCTTCTTAGAAATAACTCTTATCTCACAGAGGAACTGGTGGAGATAAAATATTATCAAATGCAAATGCAAAGTGTTACTCTTGCTACCAGAAAATGAATTACTGTTTCCAGAAAGGGAATTCATGAGGAACTGAAAGTTCAAATCAATCTTTTTTTTTGCTTACTTTTGTTGACCTCAAACTAACTTTTAACCAGTGTGAAAATACTTTAAAGTATCCAGTACCAGAAGCTTTTGTGCCTTTTTTTTTTTAGCACAATTCAGTCATCTCGTGCTGTTTTTGTTGCTACAGTCAGTTTTATATGTGTTTATCTTAAAGTTAAAACTTTTTCTGGTGTGCATTTGCAAAAACACCTATTTTAAAATAATTTAGCAGTATTTGCAGATAGCTATGGGGAACTGGATCTATGTGCATTAGGATTTTACTAATTAATCTACTTCTGCACAAAGGGACTCTATCCTGAATCACACGGAATCGTTGGCAATTCGATGTATGACCCAGTGTTTGATGCCAGCTTCAGTCTTCGAGGGCGAGAGAAATTCAATCACAGATGGTGGGGAGGTCAACCAGTAAGTTTCATATTCCCTCCTTCCTCCCTCCCCTCCCCCTGTGCTGTGGAACGTAGCCAATAATAATAATTAAAAAAATACATCTGTGAACAATTTGTACCTAATCTCCCCATGGCTGGCCCTGTGTCTATCAATTTAATGTAACATTTTGAGTTGGCTTTTGCTTCTCAGAATAATAAAGCCATTGATTATGGAGGGGTGCTTGTGTTGATAAGTATAAATTAGATGTGGCTAGGAAAAACCCTCACTTTAGGCAGTAGTTTAACACGAATTACTATATTTTCATCACCGTGGCATAATGTTTCCTTTTCATTATGGGTTTCTCAGGTTTTCGTCCTAGTAATGTTCTTGTGGCAGTTTTAGTATTAATGTTCTGTCAGAGCAGCATGGCACAACTTCATAATTATTATTTGTTAAGTCTACAAGTGAACGCTGTTGCCTGACTTGCTGCAGAGGTCACAGAAGTTTGTGAATTAATTTCTGCCTTGAACACAGCAATGGTGGCTGAATGGGGCTCTCTCTCTTAGGTTACTGTTGCAATCGGTTTTCTCCAGCTCTGAATCCTTATTTTGGGCAAGAAAATAGCCTCTTTCTAAGGTTTCAAAGAAAAGGTCCCTTTGCTTCTGCTGGGCTTTCCTCCATTAGTAGTGCATGCTGTGGTGGCTTGCTTTAAGCTGCCACCAAAAATGGGTTTATGTTAAAATACTAAGTTTTACCTGCAAGCAGCCAAAGTGCGTGAACATATCACTGCACTGATTGCTTGGAGAACCATAGTTTAAAAACTTCCTGACCAGTTAAAGCAGAAAAAGAGTGGGATAAGGGAGGTAGAAATTGGAAGAAGATTGGGAACGCCATAATGTGTCATTGATGTTTGCTCAAGTGATCAGTGTCATCTCCCTAATCACTAAGACATTAATATCCCAGGAGACTAAAGGAAGTTACTCAGATGGTTTTAGGCTTAGCAAGCATGTGTTATTTGTCTGCATGTGGTTTTAGTCCACAACAAATGCAAGACAAGACAATTTAGAGCTGCAGGCAGATGTGTGACAGGCAGCTGTCTCTGGCTGTAGCTGAGCCAGAATGAGGTATTTGTACTCTTGTTAAATTAGTCAGCAGTAACAGAGCATGGTCACTCCCTCGCACAGCTATGACCTGGGTTAGCTTTTAGCATGGGTTGTGTGGAGAAGAGAGGATGAGAAACTTACCCGGCTGTTATCTTCCTAGATGTGAGCAAAGAAGCAGGATCAAAACTAGGAGCAGTGAAAGGGGCGACAGGAGGTAGCCTCTTCTCCATTGTAGCTACAGCCAGTTGCACACCTAATGGCAGCCACCCTTGCTTCAGTCAGGCGTTGAGCTCATAGGCAATATTGGGGCTCAACACCTGCTTTACAACTTGTTAAGCAGCTGCAATTTAATTGTGCATTGCAAATTTAATTGTGTGCCTTACCTTGGCCAAATTTAGGTAGGAATTATTGGGAAACTAACTTCTGGACAGTGCAAATGTCTCTGTCTCTAAACTGCCATACTTTTATATTTCAATACAAGTCTATGTATATTGCATCACCTGTGGTGTTGAGTGGGGAGTATTGGGTAATTCCAACTCCCACCCATTAGAAACACCTCTGCTGTTGCAGAGAATAACAGTCACTCTGGATTGTAAACAAGGGTCATGAAAAATGTCAGCTGAGAAGAGCTTGAGGAAGTTACACAACTGTGAATGACCATACGCTGGAAAAAAAAAAAATCCTCAGAGGATAGGGGGGAGTGTTGCATACACAAGTAAGGATGATAAAATAAAACTGCTGATCCGAAGAAGTGTTAGAATGCAAAAACACAGGGATCATGTAATGAGCTGGAAATATCCTTGGAGAATTGGAAACACATGCATAGAGGAGGACTATAACTGAATCCCCACACACTTAATATGAGGAGAACCTGTAAGTTAGGCAAACCAGATAGAGTGGCCATAGTGCCTGGGTAAGAAGACAGGTGATCTCTTGCAGGAATGTTATGACATAAACGATCCCATCTCTGACACGGAGGAAATGCATGTTTTGCATATCTTTATTAGCAAAATGAAGTGTGAAGATAAGCTACTAAAATTCAGAGGGCATAAATCTTGATGATAGAAAAAAATCTCTTATCTGTATGTAGATAAGATACAGTCCCTTTCTAAATCCTTTTTATAATTTAATCTAAATATCACATTGATAAAGACTACCAAAAATAGCTGGTTAGTCAAAGACAAGACAGTAAAATTAAGGGAGACGGAGGGGAATCTTTTCTGCATATCACAAATTTTTATTCCTTTTAGGTCTTGGGTCTCAAACTAGAGTACTCAACTTCAGAGAGGCACAGAACTGGGAATTATTATCCAAAACTACTCATTTTCCCCAGGAAGGCAGAAAAAATTTCCGGGATCCCCAGCCTCATGTTGTAGCTAAAACAGCCTTAAAGACAATGTCATTGAAAGTTGATCATTCCTGAAATATTTTCTTGCTCCTGGAAGCTGACCTACTATATGTAGCTTTGTTAAAATGTGTGGCATGTGTTGTTGTTGCCTTTTTTTTTAAAATTGTTCTTATAGTGAGTGTTTTGTTGGGAAGCAACCAAATTAACATGTGATTTCATGGGGTTTGGCAGATGAGTAGCTGAATGTTTCCACGCAAGGAATTACGAGAAATTAATTTTAAGAGCATTAGGAAAAGGAGAAGGAGGGAGAAGGTAGCTTTGGAAGTGTTTTGAGATCCTCTAACTGATGGTGAGGCTTCCTGAAACCTGTCTTTCTGATTTAGTACTAAACCTTGATTTACTGCACAAGCTTAAAAATACCTTGTTTTTAAGACAAAAGTGTTTGACAGGAAACAGTCGCATAACTACTCCTTGTTGTATTGCTATGGCATCTCACAGAAATGGTGAGCATCAGGGCCCATGCTCTCAAAGGAGAAACAAACTTCACTGCTCGTATTTCATGACACTGAGACTTTTATCCAAGTAATTTCAACCATTGAAGTCAAGTGCTTAAATTAAGCCCCCAAGCCGCCTTTGGCTTCTGTTTAGCAGTAGTTTTTCATGTCTTCATTTGATGTAGCAAGCTTAAGCTTACACTACAGGCAATGATTTTCTTAATGTTCTTTCATGATCTTTTGGCTTCCCCAAGATCAGAAGATGACAGCTATAAAACCATATTTTTATGAGGACTATAGTTCATGAGGGACAGAGAGTCCCCTTGAGAATGTTGCCCATCTTGTTACCTGAGTTTGCGTCCAAAGATCACAGAATTGTAGGGGGTGGAAGGGACCTCAAGAAATCATCGGTCCAATCCCCATGCCAAAGCAGGTTCCCTAGGGGAGATAAGACTATTTTCAGAAACCCACAGGCCTCTATGATTCTATCTAATTATTTGATAGGCCTCTTGAACCAAAATATCCTGTATGGGCAGGAGACAATGCTTAGTCGTCGAGACTTAATTTGTTTGTGTCCTATTAAGAGTAAGGCATGTGGAAGTCATGACTCCACCTTTTACCTTGTTGGCAGACAAAGTGCAAATGGTGCAGGAGTGTAACATTTGGCTCCATCATGCCAAATTAATTCTGCATGCCTGCACCAATCTTGTACGTGTTTGTTGGGAAACACTGTAATGACCCCTCCCCAACTCTGGCTAAGCATGGAAGGGATTTCCCATTCATGAATTGCCCTCTCAGCCACAGTGGGTGTCTGTGCAACCTCTGCTCCCAACATGAATTTCCTTCCCTGACCAGTGAGTGTGTTTGCACAATTGTTCCCGAGGGCCAGGCCTCAGAGCTGTCCCTCCCATCGGCCCTGACCTGACGTGTGCCGCTGCTGATTCTTTGGTGATGCAACAAGTACTGGGCAGCCTTTGCAAAGTTAGGGGCACTTGTTTATTCCTGGAAGATTAAAAGTAGGGAGGTGCTGCATTTTTTGTGCAGGTTTTCAATGGCAGTTCGACAGCTATCTTGAATAACTTTGTTTGCATTGTTTGTGTGAACATGTGTCTAGTAATCAAAAAAAGGGAGAACCTGGTAATTATGTGTTGCATATGGCACAGCAAACTGAAGTGTTGCTCAGCCTCTCTATTTTTTTTGGCTATAAATAAAGGAGAAGAATTGTAGTCTTTCAACAAGGAAGATATAAAATTTATAGCAATTTAGCTTACTGGAGATGTTTGGTATACATCTAGATAATCATGTATATTACATTTTGGGACATTTATCAGTTGAATCTACGGTTCCATAATTTGAGAGGCCTTTCTGTGTTGAAAAAGTTAGGTATCCTCTAACTCCTTGACACAATATGAAAACAGACTGGTTAATATATATTTTTTTTATTGCACTCTTCTCTGCTTGAACAATTTAATTCAGAAACATGGTCTTTGTACAGCTTGCAATGCTATAAGGTCATATCCCATATGAAAACCTGGGGTGTGCATCAGATGTAGTTAAACTGCTAACTATAAAATTCTAATATATTAACAGTTAAAACCAAAGTATTTACATATGGCAAATAAATTACAAAAGCTCACATGGTACTGACCTTGCAATGCTTAACATGGCAAACTTTATGATAAGTGACCTGAACAGATGTGACCAGCCACAGAGCATATATAATGCATTGCATTTACATGCTCAGTACTGGAACATCTAGGATTAATTAACTTTAGGACTGTGGCTCTAACCAACAGAGAGGAAATGAAACAGTAATTGCTATTCCATTCTTAATTTTGATTGTTCTGGATGGAAAAGGTTGAGAGGGCATCAGCTAAATTTTTCTTTTCTGTCCTACATAAATTGACAGCATAGGCTTCATATTAGCCTGGGAGGAGCACAACTTGCACTCTGTCTTGAAAGTCAGTGAATTTAATTTAATGACACAGAGATGTTCTTTGGTGATGAGGTTCATTGCTAATGGTTTAGAATCATTAAGGTTGGAAAAGACCTCCAAGACCATCTGGTCCAACCATCCCCCTACCACCAATGTCACCCACTAAACCATGTCCCTAAGCACCACGTCCAACCTTCCCTTGAACACCCCCAGGGACGGTGACTCCACCACCTCCCTGGGCAACCTGTCCCAATGCCTGACTGCTCTTTCTGAGAATAAATGTCTCCTCATTTCCAACCTGAACCTCCCCTGGTACAACTTGACGCCATTCCCTCTAGTCCTATCACTAGTTACCTGTGAAAAGAGGCTGACCCCCAGCTCCCTACACCTTCCTTTCAGGTAGTTGTAGAAAGCAATAAGGTTTGCCCTGCTTTTCTGCTGGAGTTAATATCCTATAGCTGAGGGTAAGAAGCAAACTTGTGTGCTCCCGTCAGCTGCTCCAGATGACAGTCTGTTTAATTTTAGTTAACTAGTAAAGGGGCTGGCTACGACGGGCACTTCTGGTATAGAGGTAGGGACTGCTATCACTATGTTCACCAGTGATAACTGTTGCAGCTCTAAAACGCAATAAAACTTTGCTTTAAAGCTTGGATAATGTGGATGGAAACTCTTCTACCTGGATGACTGCTGCTGCTTCTCTAATTGCTATGAGATGTCTCGGCAAATATTTTGTTATGGTGTAGTGGCTTTAGGTGTGATGTTGAATCATACTGAGTTTTATTACTTCCCTTTTAAATAAACCAAAAGCTTTTATTTATTTTTTTTCTTGCTAAAAAATAGGAGGAAGTGTCCAGTAGTACGCATTGCAACCTTGGGTTGAACCAGGCTCTGGCAAAGTCACGATGGAGTCAATTCAGACTCACTTCTCAGATGTTGCGTCAGATACGGACTTATTTGACTTGTTGGTCTTGGACTTTAACGGATCACTGTCTTAGCTGTTGAGCTTATTTTAAGTGCAGCAGACACCTTTCCTCATCCAAATAGTTAATGCCAATGTAAATTGCTGCATTCCCGAGGTGAAATACTTGGGAGCAGGGAGGGTGCAGTTTTTCCCTGTCTAAGCCTGTCTTGGTGCCTTTGGAAGGGACAGTGCTGTTCTCCACTTACTGCTCATGTAGGAGTGCACAACTAGGGGTGATCCCTGCTCAGATCACTTGGGAGACATCGTCAGACCCTGCAGCCTGATACAGGAGAAGCTCTTCAAGGACTGTGGCAGTATTACCACTTTTTCTGCCCTTTTGAAAGCTGGTTTAAAACATAGCAGTATTCACTCTGCAGGCTTCTCTCTCCTGCTGTCCCGAACTTGGATGAGAGTTAAGAGAAGTCTTTGCTTCTCTGTACTTCTTTGGTAAGAGCTTTGCAGAAACTTCCTAGAATCAGAGAGTCTTGCAAGAGTCCTTTGGTAAAGCCCTGTGTGTCTCCGGCCCCTGTGTGAAAGCAGGCAGTGGATGACTGCTTGCATTGCTCCCTGGTCTAGATAGTGTTCATGCTGTTTTCATGTGGGACACATGAAGCATGCTGTATGCTCCACTGGAATAAAAAATAGTTACTGACTTCTTGCAGGCAAGCAGGGCATCTTGGCAATGTACACTGGACCTAATTATTCGTCTGTCAAGATTACTACTGTTCTACTCACTTGGCCAGAGAAAGGGTGTCTTATGGCACATGTTTAAAATCACTGTCTAAAACAGACAACGTTGTGGTTGATTTTAGCATGCTAACAGTCAGGAGCAGCACGGGACAGCTTCAGCTGCTGAGGGTGGGACCTGGCAGGTCTCATTTAATCAACAAGAGGCAGACAGGACCACCTGGACCTTTGCAGTCCAAAGCACTAGAAAGCCAAACTAGAGTTAACAGATGGTAAGTCCAAATACTGAATTCCCTGGACTTAGTTTGTTGGTACCTTCCCAAAGATATCTGCAAAATTATTTAAACTTTGCAGAACACAAACACTTTCAAAGAAAAATAAATCCACTGCAGCTCTGGAGGGACAATGGTTTTCCAAGTACAGCAAGACCAAAGAGCATAACAGCAGTGGAGCTGACACTCCTACTAAATTTATATTTGACCTCTCTTCTCTGCCATGGCAGGGTTCTCCTCTAGGAATAAATCTACAGTGCAATGGAAAACGTATTTGCTTTAAATGCTGGCTCTTTTTCACGTGGAAAGCCCAAGAACCGCTAATGAACATGGAGTAGCTCCCGTCTTAGTTAGACATTGGGTTTGGGCTGAGGTTATATACTCTTTGCTGACGTAGATGACACAAACGAGCTTGTGGATGTATCCTTGCATTACCGTCACACCTCTGACTACAACACATGGCTTCCAGCTTGAAGGCACCCTTCCTTGTGTCTCTTCACATTCACCTGCATTTTTATGTCCCATCCTGTCAGTGCTGGTCTGTCAGCATTTGAAAACAGTCTTCCTGTTGTTCAACAATTCAAAACCAAATTCCAACATAATTTCAAACCCATGGTCATTCTGCTCTGGTTATTGCTGCATTTATTTATTAAACAACCATTTCTATAGAGTTACCATGGACGTATTCTTCCCTGAAAAAGAGGATAGGTTACCAGAAAGTTAGAATGTAATGAAAACACATTCTTCCGTAGCTGTGGTTTTAAATTAACTGGATTGAGTCCAGTAAGATTTGGAAGAATAAAAGATGCAAAGATAAGTTAAGAGATGTACGCATGGCACTGGAAAGGAACAGATGATCAAGTTTCCTTTAATTATGAGCATAACAATATCCGTATTTAGTTGCAATTAACTATAGACTCAGTGCAGAAATGATCTTTCATTAGACTCCACAAATTTATTTCAATTAAGACTAATGCATGAATAATTTAGGCATGACATTTGGATAATGCATGCCCAGATGACAGTTTATAAGTGTCTGTTTGAGCAAGGTAGAGTGCCCTTGAATGTACTTTTGAAGAGTTGATTTAAAATAAATGAAAGATTTTGCAATTATCAAGGAAGGGAACTATGCTTTGGCTTAAATGGTCACGAAATGTATAAATTGTAGTATGTGTAAATAAAAACATGGGAAAACAATTTTCTAGTTGTATGTGTAATGTTGGCCTGTCTTTGCCACTTTTGAAATAGGTTTTAAAATAATTTGGTTATTTCCTTGCAAAAGAAATTCGGTCCTGGCAGGCTACAAATGAAATGTCAGGAAGGTCCATAATTAGACATTCTCATTCCCTTGCCTTGTATAGGTATACTTAGGACAAAAAAAGAAAAAAAAAAAAAGAGAGGGTGATGAGGATAACCAGAGGTATGGTGTGGCTTTCATTAAAGAAAGTTCAAACAAATGAATGCTATTCTTGCTTGAAAAATAATAGAGGGGGTTTATAGGTGAGGTTTAGATGAAAATGATGAATGTTTTATAGAAGAGGGAAGAGAAAGAATTAAGAAATGGGAATAGTACTGTAACCCCTGTGAGATTGGCAGGTTTAAACCAAACAAAAGAAAATATACTCACTGGGTGTGATTACACTGTAGAACTTGCTGCTACAAACTGTTTCATAGCCATAAAAATAGATGGATTAAAAAATAAAATAAAATTGAAAAGCTCATGGAGATTGTTTCTGTCATTTCCACATTATGTGAGCTCAAATAGTTCTTAAACTCCTGTCGAGGACAGTGCATAGGGAAAGAGGAATCTTTATATAGACGATCTTTATATAGACCCTGATGAGTGTTGAGCTGAGTTCTTTCCTAACAGAATCCTCCAAAACTTAAACACTGAAGGGCTCAGGTGAGATGTGGTCCTCTTCATGAAAATGAGATGGGGTGGGGTGCCTAAGAAATTTCTGTCTATGTATCTTAATTCTCTGCATTAAAAGTATCAAAGATTTAGGGGTGAAACTGTCTACAATGCAGCAGCTGATCCACCGCTACAGAATCTGCATAGGTTTGTCACTCCATGCGTTTGAATTAGGGATGGAGGCTGGAGCCTGCAATTTTTATTTCTGGGCTCAGGGTAGAAGAATGTGACTTGAAAACATTTTATTTTGATTTCAGAGAGTCATTAAAGATCTGAACATATTCTAATCCTCTTATATTTTCCTCATTAGATTTGGATTACTGCAGCCAAGCAAGGGGTAAAAGCTGGCACATTCTTCTGGTCTGTGTAAGTGCCCTCTATTTTCTGGAGATTTGTAACTAATAAATCGGAATTAATTCAATGCAAATGTTTATTAATTGTTTTCCTTCCACTAAGCATTTGGTAGCCCAGTTGGAGACCGTACCTGTAAGCCTCCCTTGTTTCATTTGTGCAATGTTTCTGATAACTAAAGCTAATGCTATGGTTTGCTACTTTAAGTTTATACACTGATTTTTAGCAGTTGTTTGAACAAAAGTGTGACTGTCAGAAATTTCTTTCCTTCATTTGACTGTGGGTTATTTTGCCTTTTACTATTGCTGGCACAGTCTTTTAGACTTCTGAGTATTTGTGGGAGACAAATTGTACTCATGTCATTTGACATTAACAGCCTAATTGACACTCATTTTACAATCCAGCCTGGCCTTTGAATAAGATATCCAGTTCCCATTTCTTAAGAGACAGTCTTGAGGATCTTTGCTATTTATTCTGCTGTTTGATGGTTCTGAATTAGTTTCCCTTGTCCCAACTAAGACATATCTTCCTAACTAAAAATGAATGTTTTTATCAGTTCTGAGGAATTCGGGTGGATCAATCTTTGTATTTTATTTTAGTGACAGAATTTCAGAAGTGAAGAAAATGAGCAAACTGTCAAGATTACAAGTACTGATGGGGTTTATTATTATTTTTAATTCCATTAGGAGTAATGCTTTTTGCTACTCTAAATATCATATAACATATGGAGGGAATAATAAAATTTACCATGTACAATGCTTAGGGTTAGGCTTGCAAGACAGTTACCTGACAGAGCTTCAGTCTGGTGCTCTACAAAATGCAGAAATTCTTGCAATTCCTAAGCACTTATAACTACAGAATCATCATAAACACCTGGGCTGATGCAAGCTTGGGGATATAAAACGTTAGGGAAGGTAACAAAGGTTGTGTCATATGTATGTCAATAATTAGAGAGTGATTCAGCCACTTTATGTATGAATGAAATATATCCTTCTTAAAACTATATTATTTAATTTGGGACATGGAATGTTTTGAGGGAAAATTTTCAGATAAACATTTTAAGGAAAATAGTAGTGTTTAAAAACATCTTACTCTCAAATGAATTAATTGAAATAATGGATTTTTTTTTCAATTTGTGCAACTAATAAGTTTCAAAACTGGGCAATACCTAACATTATTATTCTGCCTTATGATATTGCCTAGTTTGCATAGTTGTTTTACAACTGAAATTTTTCTGTGTCGCTGGAGACTGATAGCCACTGTTGCTGTATAAGGCATTAGAAAGTAACTTGTTTCAATACGGCTGTTGGCATCTGTATTTCTCTGTAAAACATACTAACTAGTAAATGATGAATTTCATTCAATATGGCGAATCTAAGATGGTTGTAAATGATTCCTGTCTTGGGATTGCGCAACTGATCTAAAAGAATCTGGACCAACAAATGCTATCGTATTATAATAATTGCATGGTCACTGATTTGCAGAGCTTTCTTAAGATGAGGTATTTTGAAACGTAACAGCTGTTTATAAGTTTAGTCATTCTCATAGCATGAATTTGGCCTTAGCAACCAAGTTAAAAGTCTCGGGATACAAACAGTGAAGTGGGATGAATCTGTTCTGCAGAGTGAGAAGTAGTAAAAGTTGTGTGAGTCACCGTGCTGATTGTCTGATATTTCAGATGGCTCTGGTTTGATTTGCACCATCTTAATCCTAAATTTGGTTATTATTAAGTCAATGGGAACTTTTCCAATGTCTTCAAGACTAGCATTTAGTCTTGTACTGATGTGAGCAATTTCTTGGTTTTTACTCATGCCAGCTATCCAATGGCTGCACCATTGTGCATAAAAGCAGTTCATCTGGGTTAAAGCTACCATAATGGTGTGTATTCACTGTTATTTAGAGTGCTTAGATTTTCTGCCTTGGGTTCTGGCTTCAGTTATGAACTTTCAATCCTCCTTTCTTTTGGAGTATGTGGACATCCAGGAGGCCTGAAGTGATTGTTTGCAAAATAAGAATCAGTACCAAACAAGAAGAAAGAAGATACAACATACTAAAAGGAAATGACATTGTTATGATTGATTTTAATCATGTTAGAACCAGTTCTTAGCAAGGCTGTTTTGATGCTTTTTTGTATTCTATGATAACAAGGCATATATTTACATTTTGTGGTCTAGTGTCATCCCCCACGAGCGCAGAATATTAACAATACTGCAGTGGCTGACCCTTCCGGATAATGAAAGGTAATTCAACCTGTTGTTGGATAACAGCTAGCTTGTGCTCTTTTAAAAGTAGCTGGAAGAGCAAGGGGAAATTTAGCTTTGTTACACTATCATTGAGTTAAAAGGTTTGTTTCTTGTTGTTGCTGTTGCTTTTTGTTTGTTTTTATTGTTTTGATCCCAGTTTTTAACCATCAGTGTTTTGATTCTTCTCAATAAACGTATGATATGAATTTCTTTGCGATCTTGAAGCATTTAGTTACATGGATTAACTTGGATTGATTTTATCCTACTGAGTCTAATATGGTTTAACAACCTTATTATAGGCAATGGCAGTTGCAGTACTGGACCCTGAGGACTGGGAAAACTTTAAGATTTTAATTATGACCATTTTTTCATACGCAAGTTTGCACACGCTGCTGGCTGCAAAGCTCAGGCGAGCTGCTGTTGCGATCCCTCTTACAAGACTAAGAAAGAGTGTGTGTCCTCGGATGGTACCCCGGGTGCCTCCCTGCATGTGTTCTGGGATTTAATAAAGTTGTAGAACAACTAATTGCTTAATCATACCATGGAAACATATGACTGAGAAACAGTTCTTTTTCCATAAAGCCAACTCTCCTTGCAAGGTCAGCTTGATTTGACTTGACCTGGCAGGTCTGGGGCTTTTTGTTGTTGAAGGAAAGCTGTCCTGAACAAGGCCTTTCTTTCTTTCAGGCCTTATGTTTATGCTTTCTACTCTGAGCAACCAGATGCTGCTGGCCACAGATATGGTCCTTTCAACTCAGAGGTTAGTACAGATTTTCTTCTGTAGAAAAAGCACACGTCTTGAACACATTTTTGGAATAATTGCTGCTGCTCAGGAGTAATATTTTTAGCAAGTTTTTTCACTCATTTCTGTAGTATGCATCCCCTCTGCCAGAGAAAGCAAAGTTATTGTTTAAGGACTTATCCTGTGAGATTCAGTTCTGAGAAGGAACGGCACATGTCTTTCGGTAGTCTGTGTCTCTGTGTGATATGAAAATGCACATGGAAAGATCTCTGTGGCAAAGATGAGCATATAATTGGGTTCAACAGCAGAATTTAACGTCCCTCCTACAATTTATCCTTCTTAAAAGTAATAGAACTATAATGCAGAAAATATTGAGGAAAAATGCAGAGAAGAGAGAAGTTTCTTGAAAGCTGACAGCTTGCAGTAGCCAAAGTAATAATTCCAGTCTGTCATGAGCTGTAAAAAGTTGCTATTTCCAGTTTCATATAGACCCTGGAGGGGTTCAGAAAGTTTCGCCAATACCGTTCCCTCAGGGCTGGACTGTTGAATTTGGAAAAAGTTTTGAAGCACCATAAGGTATTTTGATGAAAAATGATGTGTAAAACACTACAGTAGTTTAACCCCTTGTTTGGGCTTTGGGTAGCCGAGTAGGACTAATGAGTACTGCGTCCCTGCCAACATGGTCCAGGCTACAAGAACTCAGACTATGCAGTTGTCTGGGATTTGTGGGGAGGGAAATTAAGTTCTGCACCCAAATATCTTATTGCTTCAGGTGGTTGGGGGCTGACCATCTGGCAGAGCAACCCTAGTCTCAGTGAAAACATATGCCTGTAGATCATAGTCACAAGGCTTCAGGAGATTTCATACGTGTTTTTTAAAGAGTAAACAAATGTTTGCAAACCTTTGAAAACTGAGGAATGTATCAGTTACCTACTCTTTGGAAGGCAATACAAATCTCCCTGAGCAACCACGTACCCAGCAGTTTCTTACTTCTTTGCTGTGCATCTGACAGCTTCCTCTACTGGAGAAGAGAGTAAAGAGAAGCAGCAGTAAGCCTTTTTAATATGCTTGAGTTATGTGGGCTGCTTAAACAAGTTTACAGTGATTATGGATTTGCTGTGGGTAGCACCCCTGCTGGAGCGTTTTGAGCCATGGTCCCAGAGCAGTGGGTGTGAGGAAATATTCCAAACCAGCATTGAAACAGCATACTGGGCAGGAAGAAGAAATCCCTTTTCTGGATATCTGGTGGTTAGAATCTACCAACACTCCTGCTAAGTTGACAGGCATTGATATGTTTTCATGTCATCATTTGGCTCAGAGCAGGAAAGATGTGTGAATGGGTCAAGCAAGATATAGGCAATGGGAGCTGTCTGGTCGGATGCAGTTCCAGGATACATCACTCAATGATGCTTTATAGTTCCTCTTTTGAAGTATCACAAGTATATGTGACTTATGACTGACAACTGCAATTTTATTTGTCTGTAGACAACCACTTCTTCTGAACAGAGTTGTGGGGCTCTTCTCATGGACTTAAAGGAGAATATGAAGAAGATGACATTGAATTTGTTTTTTAAGTTCTAGCCTTTAACAAACTAGGTTAGCGCTTGATGCTGAGTAATCTAGTTTCAGAAAAAATTGTTATAAAAGCAAAAACCCACAAAGGTTTTATTGTTTGGGGGTTCTTCTGGATCATTATCTGAAGGCTAACATCCAATTCAAGGCACAGCTTAGGTTCTTAATAAGTGTGAATTAATAGCTTGTGAAAGTTTTACAAATAAATTGATTTATGTCATTTGCGTTAAACATAAGGAGCATGAAACTGATTTTTAGCAAATTGAGAACAGACTATTTAGCATATGAGCATGTATGGGCTTGCAGTTCAAACAGTTGCCATAATTTTGTGAGTGGAAATTTAAGTAAATGAATACAGCTGTGTAAGTGTACAGATGCTGAGATTTGTGAAGGGCCTGGTTTCAGGGTAGAGAAACTAGGAAGTATTTTATACTGTTTCTCTTGACACTTTGTTTTCAATTTTTAGGAGCTACGGAATTTACATAAATCAGATAGGAAGGAGTCCTCAAAGGGATACTGAGAGCATGACCTCCCCATGATTTTTTTTATACAGCTGGCAGCAGTTAGACAGTTGGAGTAGTCCTGACCACTTCATTTTTCTTCATGCAAAGAAAAAAAGATCGGTCAAACAATAATGTTTGAAAAGAAGCTTGTAACAATTATCTGCTATATTTAAGGTTTTTTACTTTTGTTTTGAAGAGTGAATATTTCATGATTATCATTTCTTGCTACATTTAGTAGATTGAGGAGTAGTTTCACACCTTGAAATCCTCCAAATCCTACAAATGTCCATTAGAGTAAAGCGGGTGTTTACTAGAACTTCTCATACCAATAATGTTCTAAATGTATTTGAAATGTATAATCTTAAAGGTCTAATGGCATCCACGGCTGAAATTCTTCAGCTTCCAGACTCCAGCTGATGGCACTTAAAGCTTCACAGAATGTGCAAAACAGCCTATGTACAGAGTTAAAAGCTAGGATTAAAGGGAATTGCCATAAGCTTTATGGGCAAATTGCCAGCATTCTCGATATAAATGGAATACAGACTATGGCCAGTGTCCACTATGCTACTTTTGCATGTCCTCTAACATTATGAATTTCATTGTAAATGGAATTGGTTGTCTAGTTAGGGTGGTGTTATTTTATTTATTTATTTATTTGTTGTGGGACATGAATGAACTTCTTAAGAAGTACAACAGTGGGAAATACAGTCTGCTGTATTTCCAGGAGTAGTTATGGGAGTTATCAAATATATGCTTGCTCTTGATTTACTTCTGCAATTTTTTTTTTCTTTCCCTCTGTGCTTTTGCAGTTGAACTCTGTTAGGTTGGTCCATCCGGGTCAAGAAGCAGAGCTTTGGCTGGCTAGTTACCCTTGTGATGTTACAGTTCCCCTCTGTAAGCGGGGAGGGATTTGTTTCCCTCCTCCATAACTCTGTTCTGACTCTTTTCAAGCAAAACTAAGATTTGGCTGGTTAATAAGAACTTGGCTTTTTTTTTTTTTTTCCTCCTAGCTAACTTTTGTTTTTGAAAATAAAACACTCTAGAAATATACTACCGTAAGAGCTCTAAAACAGATTGAAACCTGGCATTGCTAAGCCGTTCCTGCTGCTCCTCTAACATGCTGTCTTGAGACGGCCATTTTCAGTGTTCAGACCTGGGTTTCCTGCGCTCGCGTGTTTCTGGCATTGTGAAGCTCTGTCTGAGCCGATTCAGAGACAGTAAAACGAGAATCCTTCCTTTTCCTGCCGCTCCTCTCATCAGGACTGCACAAAGCTTGAAGCGTTTTAAAAACAGAAAACTCTGGTGCTGCTTTATTAAAATGCCTTTCTGGAGAGAGACGAATGAGACTGGACTAGAATCTCCTTTCCAGCTGCTTGCCTTGGAAGCAATGAAACAGCATGGCAGATGGTAACATCCCCTTCCTTCCCTTCCCTGTTTACATTGCTCTGTAACTGAACAACTGTGAGAAGCTGCCTAAACACATAGAAGTAAAATATCATCATAAATCACCGACTCATCTCAAGCCCACTCAGCGTGCTCTATTATACACAGCATACTGTAGTAAATATCTCCTGGTAGGCATCATCTGTCACTGCCTCACCTGCAATCCTCAGCAGTGCCAAAAGCCTGTGACTCATGTAAAGTCAGTGAGAGTGGTACAGTCTAAAATTGCAAGTGAGTTGATTAATGGGATAGCAAGTTTTTACAGTTATGTCTTAAAAGGGTTTCCCCTCCTGTAAGTCTATCCAGTTATTTATGCATTTATGAACAATTACCCACGTGAGATGTTGTACTGAAAGTGCTAGGAAAATTAAATTCTCAGGTTGCCCACAAAGTTGCTAATAAGGCAGGTAGCAGTGCAGCTTTCAGATGCTCTGCCACTAATAAATGTGCCCTGCCTAGCTGATTTGAAGGATGCAAGCTCCATACTGAGTCTCATCTTTGTAGCTTTGTCCTGCAGATCTGCAGTCCCCGAACACTGGCTAGTGGGGCTCTGGTGATTTCAGTGGGGTGCATGGCCTGGCACACAATGGTGGCACCTGCTGATACCTAGTGTCACTGATTCAGCCAAAAAGTGCACGTGGGAAACCTTGCAGAAAGACATTTGGTCTGGACAGGCAGCAGTATTCATACCTGAACCATCAACAAAGTGAGATGTTGCGTGTCAACCTGCCCTCTGCCCCAGGCAATTGCTAAATTTTATGCAATTAATTTTACTTACATTTAATTTACTTAAATTTTGATATTATTAATGGATTAACAGTTGATCAATTAAAAAAAAAATACCCATAACTATATATTTCCAAGACCAGAAGCCCCACCTATTTTCTGAAACACCATTTTCATTTGCTTTTATGCTGTATGCTCTTGTAACTGCTGTTCTGCTTTCAGTACAATTTGGTAGATTCCTCCCTAGAGAGAGACAGAGACTAAATTGTTCAAATGTCCAAATTTATGAAAAGGCCTCTATTTATGCTTCAGGATTAGCTTGCAGAGGTAGCTTTACTATCTGATATGAGTCGAGACAGGCTTTTTTTCTGAGTCCAGACATCTCTCCCTGTCAGTACAGGAGAGTAGTTATGGCTCCCCTCTTACTACGCCTAAGAGACCTAAGAGAAAGCTTCCTCCTAAGAGGAGACAGGAAAGACCAGTTGCAGCTCCAAAGAAAAGAAGAAGGAAGGTACATAGAGTGGATCAATATTCTGCGGAAGCTCGTCGGAAGAAAGTAAGTCTACATGTGTTCCAAAATTTTATGATGGAAGTGCTACTTTTTAGGCACTTCTCTAGCTTTACTTTTTTCAACTCAAGAATTCACTCCATGTTTGAGGTTGGGACTTTGCAGACAAAACTTCTATAAATGTACTGATGGACACAAAGGAGAGCAGCCAAAGCAGACCAAGTCTTCTGGGAGCTATGTTTTTCTTGTTTCAGACTGTTTGCTTTAGGGAAAGTCATCTTAAAACCTCTTTAAAATCCAGCCATCAGCTGGAGACAACGCCAGATAAATCCCTGGGAAGACACTACCAGTGTTGTCAGCCCTTGTGAGCTATTACAAATTCTGCAATAGGTGGTAGCCTCCGTAACTTCCCAACACCTGAGAGCCTGGTGATTATTTAAGACTCTGTCTAGTCATCCAGACTGGGGAGACATCCTGAAAATGTGACTCATAAAATCTAAAAGGGAAAGAACTTGTAAAAGTTGTTTCAGAAATTATTTTAAAGGCAGTTTGTGACTTTGGAGGGCAAGTGATTCTTGATTACATGATTTCTGACTGCCAGATTGCAATAGAAGTGGTACATAAGTCTGTTTTAACAAGACAAAAGTCAAATAGGAATCACTTTGTTAGGAAAAAAAAAAAAAAGGAAAAGGTATTCTTCAGTATACTGTCTTTCTCCACCTTGGCACTAAGTAACCCACTGTTAGGGGTTAGAGACCACTTCAGTATTTTATTTTTTTTTAATTTTAGAATTTTAACTAAATAATTCTAAAACTTAAAGAACCTAGATATTCTTCCTTTAGGCTTCAAACAAAAGCCTTGGCACACTCCACTGTATCCTAAAAAACAATACCTCTTCTCAATACCCATTTTGTGGGGTATTTTTTAACTTGCTGCATGGTTGAAATTAAAATAGTTATTTTGAGACAGATTCTGGAAGTGTGAAGGGGCAGACAGGGACACACAGCTTCAAGAACATTTAGCTCAGATTTACCAGAAAGAACTTATAACTGCTGTGGATGATATTTCTATTACTCATTAATTTACCTTGCCAAGTTATAGCCATCTGGCATAAAGTATTATAGATAACCTGTAACATTCCTGCTGATGTGAGCATAAGCAACTCTCTTCCTTCCCTCCATCTCTTCCTTTTCTCTAAATGAAAAGTTCATACAAACTTTTTGTCCCTAAAGAAATCTTCCTGATAAGTTGACTTTGAATTTATCAGTATTATTTTAGAAAAAAGCATCCTAGTTTTACATGATAATTGCCATCATACCTGCCATCATAACTTTCACAATAATACCAACTCTTTATTCTAGGAACATCTTAGATATTCATATATCTTGAAAGGTAAAATGCTTTTCTACAGCTTTCCAGAGTCCTGATATCAACATATTGGGTAAGGATAGGTGT